>NC_141799.1:5340000-5499553 GCF_057944985.1 Cucurbita pepo subsp. pepo
TTTGATTGGATTCATTGATAATAGATGATGGTATAGTGGAAGAATCAGTCGAGGGAACAGCTAACAAGCTGAAAATCTAGACACTTTTATCTAGGTAGCCATAGGGCATATAAGATTCCCAGCAGCAAGTGTGGTAGAATTTGACAATGTAGTTCTTTTCAACAAAAAAAAGTGATTGGCAGAGAATTCTCAAGGGAGTTCTGGTTGTAACTTAGATTTTTCTTTGTCAGTTGTGTTTCTGAAGTCTATATGTATTGGTTGATCCTACGTTCACCTTTTATGTCAATTGTTAGTGAAGAATCTCACCAAAAAAGTTCACACAGAAGCCATGTCTGATCTGAATTTCCTTGCATTAAGTTTGAGAATGTAGAATCCAAAAAATGGTGTAAACCACTTCTTCACCTCTTGGTCTTGCAACTCCACGCAACTAAAGCTGTGGTTGGTGGACTACTCATCACCAACTGGTATCGGCTAGTAGGAGTAATGGATGATACCCAGTGAAGCTCCAACTCTGAGAGTTCCTTTGATGTTATTGAGAACTTTGTTGTTCTGTACCTGCCTGCAAGTATGAACTCGGATGTTAGATGAACACGACTCTCCACTTTGAGCATAAGCTCTCGCTTTGGGTTTCTCCAAAAGGCTTCGTACCAATGGAGATGATGGTATTTCTTGATTATAAACCCATGATCATTTCCTAAATTAGCGACTTTCATCCAACACCGGAATTCTCTGGCAACTAACCTCTGATTTCATCTCTAATTTCTCATTAGTCAAATTCAAATCAAAATTTTCATCAATACTCCACTTGTATTGCATACGGGAATTTCAAATAACAGTAAAAATGTTAAAATTTTGAACTATGTTTAATGGTCTACAAATTTGAGTATGGCTCAATTAGACCTATCTTCTCGACAAAAAAAAGTATTGAGTTTCAATTTTATCGACGAGAAAATTGTATTTAGTATATTATCATACTCTCTACCAATTATATATATATATATATATATATATATGATTATAAAAATTAAAAAAGAAAAAGATATATAATATGATAAATGTTGGTTCCCAAGCCCACAACAAAAAGGCCCATTTTAATTTTGAGCCGGAGATATTTGTGTGGTCCCAATGTGTCGGAGGCTCGATATTGAAAGGGAAGGAATAAAAAATAAGAAAAAAAGTTGGGGCATTCCGAGAATTGAACTCGGGACCTCTCGCACCCTAAGCGAGAATCATACCACTAGACCAAATGCCCAATTGTTGAGGAGTTTAAGACTAAGTTTTAAATGTATTTAGGTGTTCTAAACATTTATCTTTTAATTGATTTTTTTTTTTTTTTTTTTTTTTTTAAATGGTTGCAGTGCATGCAGACAAATAATCTCATGAAAATTCTATTGTTGGATTAACTTATAAAACCCAGTTCACAAGTGTTGTTTATATTTGTTTGTTTCTTTTAATTGGATCCTTCTCTTCTCTGGAAGTGTTCATAATCTATTGAGGTATTATCTAAAATAAGTTCTTATGCATGAAAGGATGATCAAACCCATAACTTCCTTTAATTTTGTAAATCACATTCCAAAAGATTATGGGCTAAAGCAGATATGAACAATTTAGAAATTTTGGAAAGTAGTTAAAGGCCAAGCACTAATTACCTTGAAGAATATATGGACTTTGAGATTCTTTTAAGAAAGATTTATTGGTATAGATATCTCTCTTTTCATTCATCTCAATCATTCTAGAATTTTTGTAAAATCAAATAATACATTAAATTAATATAACATATTGAATTCAATTCAAATCTCTTAAAAATCTCCCAACCTGGATTACTTTTCAAAATCTCATTCAAATTTAATATATATAGTTTACTTTAATGTATCTAATACATAATATATTATTATCATTAGCAAGTTATTCATAATTAGGATGGAATCGTTTATATTTTGATATACTACTAATCAATTTAATAAACAATATGCTTATAATTCAATTATACTTCTCCAACCCTCCTGACAAAATATTCAAAAAGAAAAGTGATACATGCATATATGAACTCTTACAACACTGTGACTCTATTTCAATCTATACCACATTTCATATAAGTAACCACTCTAACTTGAACTCATTTCCTCTAAGCCACTTTAATTACATGGTTCTTATTGACGACTCGACCTAGAGATTGGTTCATACTATAACGTGAACTTATCAATTCTATATTTGGATAAATGCCTAAAAGTATGTATTGTTGCATTCTATCCAATTTATCCATCATAATCGATCAGAGTCCTACGTATGGAGCTAAAATATCCATCATGGAGATCAGAGTTCACATTTCAAGTCCAAAGTAATGAGAGGTTGATTTGATGAGTGCAACATTCAATAATCAAGCATGATAACAAAGATTTGCCAATGCAGCGACTTGTTTGAAAAAGAATATGCATACAAATATTAGTAAACATCACAAACACCATCAGATAATGTGCTAAAATATTGATACTCATCTTAGCAAGAAGATTTTCCCTCTGTTGGCTCATTTCTTCAACACACTGCAGAGGAAGCAACTCGATTAGAGCTTCAGCTAAAATATAAACAGTTTCGATATGTAATATACATGACAAAATCTCTAAAGTAAAGGCAATGGTTCCAGCCAGAGAAATCATGAAATCTCCATCTTTGGTTCTAAAAGGAACATCACTTTCTTTTAATATAAAATATAACCAATATATTATTATAAGGGATCATTCCTTGCATTATTATACCCAAGGCCTACTCTCTCTAATTCTGGGCAAGGGTTTGAGTTACCAGCTTTTCAACCTAAAAGACTGAACCTAGGACCTTGAAAGGTTATTTATAGACATCCCAAAACCTTGCACTAATAGGTTATTTATAGAATCTCGCGTTTTATAGTATGAGGTTAACCAACGTAATACATTAAATGAATAAGTAAAAATCCAAATTGGCATAGATTTCAACAATTCCCCAGTAATAATACTCCAGTTGAACATGGAAAGCTCGATCAACTAGATAGGATCAGAATCATGAACTTGTATAATCACAGTCACCATACAAAATTAGTATAATCTTTCTAAGGATATATGGATGGGAGAGCAGTTAAGACCCTATTACAGTTTATAATTGATATGAGATTGTCTGGGACAGCACCTAAGGCCATTCCCCAAGATAATTTTGTGATTCCCATTAACTATCACAACCCAAAAGAGGTTCCCAATAGATTGCACATTCGACAAGAAGCCAAGCCTATCAATTGTCAATTAACCAATACCTCCAGAGATCTAGGCTTCTCTATTCTTTTCAGATGCCTATTCCTCAGATAATTTTAATACGAGACTTAATCCAAGAACACCAACACTAATGATGAAAGAAAGGAGAAGACAGAGAGAAAGAAGAAGAATAGATAAATGTTGCAGTCTCATTTCCCAGTGCAACATGTATCAAATTATAGATATGTACGTCAGATTCATTATGTGATGGAAATAGTAAACATAACACATGAGGAGAATTTTAAAAAAATATAGAAATGCTCAATGATTTTAAGTATCCTTCTTCTTTAGGGGCAATGAGGTGGAATGTAAGAACTTACTTGTATAGGTAGGCAGCAATGCCCAAGATTATGCACAATAAAATGATATCAATACAGAAATTTCTGCTGGACCTTAGCTGTAGAAAAATAAAGTTCACATTAGATGAACTTACAAATGTGTGACAAATATACATACAAATCTAGGTATTGTGCATGCACAAGGGTATACATGTCAGGAACTGACGATAAAGATTAAATAATAGAAATCAGAGGAACAAATCAAAACCTGGTTAACTGTGTGCTTTAATCTGACGTTGGTATTCTTAAGATCAGATGCAGCCTTGTCCACCTGATATGATACATAAAGCACATTTGGTAATGATTATAAATATGAACACTGAATTTGCAAGTACATATCTACATATATGTATGCATAAGTAAAAAATATATACATATTATGAGAGAGATATTGTTACCTTAGTGTCGATCTCGTCCATCAAAGGAACTTGCCTGTCTATTTCCTGCAAATAACATCCCACAATCACAATCTACTAATATGTTGATATGGAAAAAAGGAAAATTGGGGCATAGAAGGTAAGTAACCTCATTCATATCATGAGCCATGTTCTTCAGGGTGTCCAACCCTTCTGATATCATGTCCAATCCTTGATCCTGCATATGCATCAAAACGAAGGGTTTAAATGACAGCCATTAACTAGAAAGCAGGTTCTTGAATAAAGAGACTACACTAAGGGATACATATGATTAACCTGCTTCATTTTCCGCATTTCATACTCTTGCCTGAACTGACTCGACTCCTCAGTGTGTTGGAAGTACTCATCATCAAATCGCCCGTCTTTATCAATTCAAATGTGCAGATCAAAGATATGATTAATTCATGGTATCCACAACTAAAAGTAGAAAGATTTACAAAAATGGTAGAACGAAATTTAACCGAGTTTAATGCATCACCTGAGTCAAATTTTATTTCAGTGCGTGAAGCAGAGGATGTCCAACCCCCATTCTTCTTCGTGGAAGTAGCAGTCCCATCTGGTATGGCTTGAATCCTATCGGGCAATGCAAGCACCAAATCATTTCGAGTGGTAAGATCTTCAGTTGATAGCCCCTTCACCTGTAAATAGATAATGAGACCATCGATGCAATCTAGAGATAGAAGATATGCAATTCAAATCCAATGACTTAACTTCAATAAAGTATAAAAATTCCAAAACCAAACTAAATGCATAATGAATTTAAGGAACCAATCCTTTAATCACAATCTTCTCATCAATTCATATGAAACATCTAGGTTTCAAGATGGAATTTGAGTAATCAGAGTAAAATTTTAAAAAAAATTGTAAAGACATGAACACACACCCTCTTTAGAGCCAATCTCTGCAACTTGGGGATCTCCTCCAGTAATCGAGCCTTAGTACGACGAATCTCCGCATTCAACGCCACCACCGACGCCCTATTCTTTTCTCTGGAAGCATCCTCCGCTTTCTGCACAACAAAATAACACCGAAAATAGAATCCAAACCTCCTCGCCGCAAAATTAAAATACTCAATCCTCTACGAATTACTCCAAACCACAAGTAATCCACTGAATTAAACCTACATCAGAAAAATAACAAGCTACCAATAACCTTGATTCCCCTATCCAGCAGCAAAAGGAGTAGAAACTGAGAAATTGACTGAGGGATCGGGGACAAACCTGGAGGGCAGCTTCAATGTCGGCTTCGACAGTAGCATAAAGTCGAGCAAAGGCATCATCGCCGGAGACATTGAGATCCCTCTGCTTCTCTACGTCGTATTTGTCATACTTCTGGCAGATCGCGTCTACTCTGGTCAAAAGGTCGATGACGCTCATCTTGGATTCTTCGCCTCCGTGCTCCGGTAGGCTTTCGGTTGACTTACAGCGGTGAGATCGGTGAGAGATATCTCCAGAAGCTGTCTAAACAGAATTTCTTCCAATTATTTCCTCGCTGTCACAAAAGCTTTGAAATTAATATGAAAATTAATTAATTAAACTTTTATTTTCCAATTTTTCTCTATATTAAAGTGGAATATTATATATATATATATATATATATATATATATATATATATATTTTTTTTTTTTTTTTTTTACTTAATAAAAATTATACGCACAATAATAATTAGTTTTAAATATCTACCTCTTACTTGAATTGCATTATTTTAAGAAAGAAAAAAAATGTTAAATTATATTTTTTAGTTTTTTTTTTATTTTATTAAATAAAATTATAAAATTATGAGAGTCTAAATTCGTATAAATTAAATTAAGCTTACTGGCTTCATTAGTTTTAGTTGTTTGACCTAGTTTCCCAGAGACTCTCTCTGAGACAGTACCCAGATTGTTACGCATTTCGTGCGGTTGGAACTTACCCAACAAGGAAAGGAATTTCGCTACCTTAGGATTGGAACTTACCCAATAAGGAAAGGAATTTAGCTACCTTAGGATCGTTATAGTTACGGTCGTTGTTCACCGAGGTTTCGGTCGCCGGCTCTCCTGTCATCAGGTCACTAACTTCCTTGCCCTTCCGGCACTGGACAAACGTCAGCCCCCATACATGGTCTTACGACTTTGTGGAGACCTGTGTTTTTGGTAAACAGTCACCCGGGCTTGGTCACTGCGTCCCTTTTTGTGAGGAGGAACCCCTTCTCCGAAGTTACATAAAACTCAAATTTGAATGAAAAAATAAATTAAGAGAATTAAAGAGAAATAAAATTATGTCACTAGACGTAGTATGACATACATGTACCTATCAGTGCAGCAAGTATACTATGTGGATGCGGTTACGGGTCTCCAACTATTTCCTAATAGTAATCTTATCAAAGCAATGCAAGGTACTACATAGAGCCGACATACACGAGGGTCGCTCTCTCTTGTGTCACATTTTCATTGTGAGACTATTGGGGTTAGGTTGATTACCGTGGTAGTTATATGTAGCAAATATAGATCAAAGTTGGAAATAAGACAACATACACTAGGAATAGAACGCAATGATCTAGATAGCTCGAACTTGGCTACCCATTAGCCTAGTTAGCGAGCTCTAAGAGACTAGCAAGCAAGTTAGAGAGAGATTTGGTAGGCTAATGTACAACAACTAAAAATTAAAAGGAAGCAAAAATAGATGAGTAGAACCTAAATGCTAAGTCTAAGCGAGCCCACGACATGGTTTTATGGTGTTTGGGTATAAGTAGGAGCTCCTAGGGGGTTGATGTTGATTGTACACCAAGCAGTCGATCATTGTGAGGCATTGAATCTACGACGGTTCTTTGAATAAGTTTTCTATAATATTGCAAGTGATGGTTGGGAGGAATCACTGGAGTCGGGTCCTCCTCGTTGTGTTCTTCAGGTGAATTTGCAGAAGGCCTATGATTTTGACGATTGAGATTTCATTTTTTAAGGTATCGCTCCAGTTTGTTATTAGATTAGAGATAACATTAAGTACCCGATTTTTTATCTTGGTGAAGATTCTTTGCTGATTTTCTTGGGCTGGTGGGGGCTTCGTTGGGGTGATTCACTCTCTCTGTATTTTTGTGTGTGTGATGGTTATGGGGTTTTCTTTCTTCATCAGTGTGAGTGAATCTGGCTGACATTTTGTTTCGCTGACGATTTAATGGTTTTTAGTAGTGTGATCAAGATCGTCTGAGGTATGTATAAATTTTCTTGCAAAGGTTCGAAGCCTTATACGTGTTCTTGATACGTAGAGGTTGGCTGACTTTTTGGGGGTTCTAGGCTTCTCTTGCGTTACCTAGGCCTTCTTTTGATATCGGGACGGTTGACATATCAAGATTGCGAGCCTTTGCTAGAGCGAATTACTGCTTGTGCTAGTAGTTGGGTTGTACATTCCCTTTCCTGTGCTAATAGGTTGCAACTCATTCATTATGTTTTTAGAGTTTTAAGGTGTTCTATGTCGGTGTCTTTGTGCTTCTTGCTCAGGTTATCAATCAGGTTGAACATGTCGCCAAGGTAGTCTGGGCAAATATTTTCCTTCCACATAGGGAGGATGATCTTGGTATTAGGCATCTTAAGTCTGAGAACTTTGTTACTGTGATGAAGTTTCTTGATTTTGATAGTTAGGGCTAATTCCCTATGGGTTACCTGGGTTGAGGCTTATATGCTGCAAGAGTGAGGCCTTCTGTGCGGGGGTCTTAATGTTGGAGCTTAGTGAAAAGTCATAGGCTTATTTATAATCTGTTGCAAGAAGAGTTGCATTTTGGACTGCACGCCTTATCCATCTCTGCTAAGACACCTGATGAACTCTGAACCCAATGGAGAAAGATCCACCATCATAACTCACTTGAAAGATGTTTTCCTACTTTTTTTTTTTTTTTTTTTTTTTTTTTTCTGTATCCAATTTATATTACTATTTAGTGGATGAGGAGGAGGAATTTCTGAGTGTTTAAGTTACAGTTATTATGATGTGAGGCTTAGAAGTTAGAAGTTAGAAGTTTTGCTGTCAATGGTTCTGTAAACAATTCTTGTTCTATGATAAGAAAATGAAGAAAAAGGAAATGAGGTTGTTTTGTAAGATAAGAAACAAAACTCATACTTTACCAATGAAATTTGTGATGGACTCATTTCATAGGTACAAAAGGAATATAATAATGTATTTGTCCTCTTTGGGTTTTCCATTTCGGGCTTCCCCTCAGGTCTTAAAACGCGTCTACTAGGGAGAGGTTTCCACACTCTTATAAAGAATGCTTCGTTCTCCTCCCCAACCGTTGTGGGATCTCACAATCCACCTTCTTTCGGGGCCAACGTCCTCGCTGGCACTCGTTTCCTTCTCCAATCGATGTGGGACCCCCCAATCCACCCCCTTTTGGGGCCCAGCGTCCTTGCTGGCCACACCGCCTCGTGTCCACCCTTCTTTGGCTTTTTCGTCCAATCATGGCGAACTCTAAAGGGACCAGTTTAGCCATTGAATTTGGGATTTCTTCATGGTTTTGTGGAACTCGTTGGAGACAGGACTGATTTTGATTAAACTGATGGATAAGGTTATTTGGTTAGAATGATGTTACCTTAAATAGACAAACTTCTATAACGAAAAGGAAATAATCTAATCTATTACATTCAGAAAATTTGAAATCTCAACTTCAGAGCTCTTCAAATTTCTACAATTAGAATGTAAAATCTATGATCTTTTTGTAGAAGTTTCAAGATTTAGTTTGCCTCTTCAGGAATTATCTTACAGTTTTGGCTCTCAACACATCTGTATCACTTTATGTCATAAAGGAGATCGGTTGATGTTTCTATAGGAATTCTCCAGTAAATTCTCTCTTATTCCCTTCAGTTTTAGATTTGCGGATTTGACTAGACTCTAGAGCATTCTTTTTTTTTTTTTTTTTTAATTTTTATTTTAATGTTCAATAGTGTCCTTTGATGGCGTTTCTTACTTTTCCATCCCTTGTCTTGGAAAACGTTTTTGATTGTAAGATTGAGCTATATCTTGTCCTGCGCTCATCCAGTAATTGTTTTCTAGTTTAGAACAAAGTAATCTTGTGAATGTAATTTATGCAATGTGAGGGAGCTAGTTTTTTTCCCCATCTAGGCTTAAATTTAATCACTAGGAGTATTATGAGTTTTGCTGGTTTTTCCCCATCTAAGCTTTATATTTCATATATGGTTATCTGTTTTAAATATTCATTTGGGGACATGCTTAATAATGAAATCTTTGATTGGATTAATTGATAACATATGGTATAGTGGAATTCAATTATCTGTCAAAAGGGACAACTAACATGCTGTAGATCTAGATGCACTTTAAGGTCTTGGGTTCAAAATTGTGTAGCCGTTTGTCTAGCAATCTTTATGGGATTCCCAGCAGTAAGTATGGTAGAATTAGACAATGTTCTGTAGCAGAGAATCTTCAAGGGATATTTGATTGATACTCTGAGACAATTCCCCTGAAGCTTTTCTCAGAGCCATATATGTTGGTTGATCCTAGGTTTCACTCATACTAATTGTGAGTGAAAAGTCACCTAAAAGGTCCACAAATAAGCCCTATTTGATCCAGTATTTTCCTTGCATTAAGTTTGAGTATGTAGAATCCAAAAAATAGTGTTTTAACTGATGTTTCAAACCTGTTCAGACTTATATTCATATCTGTAATTTGGACAATCCATGCAGTGATATTGTAGAAGGTATACAATTATATACATTTCGCTTCTTCATCTCTTGGTGTTGCAACTCCGAGCAACTAAAACACCGGTTGGTGGACTAGTCATCACCAACTGGCATCGGCTATGCAACCAGTATGAGTAATGGATGGCACCCAGTGAAGCTCTAACTCTGAAAGTTCCTCTGATGTTATAGATTACTTTGTTGTTCTGTACCTGTCGTCGAAGTATGAACCCGGAATTCTGTGGCAAGTAAACCAGACTGGATATCAGGTGAACAGGTTGTAACCTCACTTCTCTTTTTCTTTGACTGAAAGGCTGGATTGCTTGAGTTGCTATGAGTCTATCCCCAAAAAAGAGCTCTATGTCTGCGTTTTCGTATCTTACATCGATTCTGTGATTCGGGTTGGTGAAGTTTGCGAGAACGGTGAAGTCACCATTGAGATATTCAGGTGCGTCGAAGTAGATGGTGCTGAGGCTTGCATTGGGTATGTCAAACATAGGATTTCTTGGTCTAACAACCAAGAAAATGATTAAAGTTGCAATTCCAAGGAAGATGAGGAGAAGACTAAAAATGAGACACAAGATTGCAAAACACCATATAATTGGATTGGTTTGGCGTGGCCGAGCTTGCTGTAGTAATTGTGATTTTCTGTAGTTACTGGAATCTATGGTATTTGGATTCAGCAGTGGAGTGTGTGGTCTTGTAGCTTGATCTTGTATGACTATTTGCTCCAAAGGAGTCAGGTCTGCCTGTCTTGAAGGTGAAGCAGCAGGGATAAGAGCAGCAGATGCTTGAGTGACTGCTGCTGAGGCAGGGGATGGTATGGTTGTTGGAAGAGCAGCTGCTTCATGGGACGGTGAACTTTCCGACAGAGGCACGAGAGGGCTCGGTGGTGGCGGTGGCAGCGGAGGAGGAGAAGGAGGAGGAGATAGAGGAGGCATCTAAGCAAGGCTGAATGAGAATCCTCAGAATCAAGGATAAGTAAAAGAAAATGGGGAACTAAAGAAGCTTTTGATAAAGGGTGTGAGGCCAATTAACTGAGGTGTTTATTGATATTGGGAAAAGAGGGATGTGCTTTAAAAGCTGAAATAAAGTTGAACCAAAACAGGTGTCTGTATTTGAATAACAACTTCAGCTTTTGGAATTGCAGCTCCCTCCAAGTAAAGCTCCAAAGGGAATTTGTGGTGATACCACAAACTTACATGAGGCACGCCCTTGCTTACTCACTCGGGGTTTGACCTTGAACTAATAGATATTGTTTGCTTTGACCTGTTATGTATCGTTGTCAGCTTCACGATTTTTAAACGCGTTTGCTAGAGAGAGTTTTCCACACCCTTACAAAGAATACTTTGTTCCCTTCTCGAACCGATGTAGGATCTCACAATAACATCCTAGAAGTCTCTTAGTTTTTTCCACTTGGTTTCGTGTGAACTGTCATGGAATCTAACAAATCTTGTGTGGTTTTTTTTTACTCACTCATAACATCCTAGAAGTTTCTTAGTTTTTTCCACTTAAGTTTCATTTGAAGTGTGGTGGAATGTAACCAATTTGGGTGCTTTTCTTAGTTGTCCATTTGAAGTGCATGAAATAGTGGGCTCCGTCATTTGTGACCAACTTTTTACAAGAGTTTTACGACCAACAATCCTCAGTGCAAGCTGAATGGTCGGTGGGCAGTGAATTATAGTTTACTATATATATATATTATTTGACGTTTTATTATAGTCAAATAATTTGTATCATTAAAGATATTTAGCTTTCAATTAGGGTCTACATAGGTACCATATTTAACCTTTTATTTTAGTCGAATATTGTCTTTCATTACGGTTTATGTACGTTTAGTTAATTGAAAACAAAATCTCTCCTCATTCTGACTCTAATATCCCCCTATAGTATATTTTGGGGCATTTTAGCCTTTACAGGTGTAGACACGATTTTGGTGACACGATTTTGGTGAATGGTCAAACACCTTTATACTGATCCAATATGGAATAGTAAAGACTTATCTAGGATGAAAGCATGTAAAAGGGGTTTGGAACGGGCATGCAACCATGGACAATACGTCCTGGACAAGCAAGATAGAGATATCTGTCATGCGGCCATTGACAACACGCCTTGGACATGTATGACCGTGACATCCTCCCCCACTCAATTGGTTGACATCTCTGTCAACCGACCCGAACAAGCAAGACTAGGACATCTGTCATGCGGCCATAAGCAACATGCTTTGGACAAATATGATCGTAACTTAAATGGAAGGTGATAGAATCATGGGCGGGTGAAATTGTTGAAAAAAAAAAAGGTGAGGTTAGTCAAATGTGGAAACTAAGGAATAGAAGACAAAAACTTGGGTGTTTATATAAGATGTAAATGCGAGGCACATGATAAAATAGAAGACGCCATCTATGTTGCAAAAAAGAAAAAAGAAAAAGAAAAAGAAAAGCCCATTTTTAATTCTTAGCCTTTAAGATATATATCAATAAAATCATTTATTTATTGTAAATCAATGAATCAATTATTAGTACATCAACTTAAAAAGGAAAGCTATTCAATGCTTCTTTCTTATTATTTTCAAACTAACATTTTTTTAGTTTATAAAATATTTATTGCCTTTCAAGCTAAGAATTATAAAAAGAAAACCAGTGGTCACTATTGGCTGTCCATCATCATTATTTTATCTCTCTTTCTTTTTTTCTTTTGAAAAAAATTGAAACCTTCATCAACTTCAATATACCTTTAAAATTTGAAACTCTATACCTTTTTGAAAACCATTTATACCATTAAATTTTGAAACTGTATCCATAGGAACCCTAAATTAATTTTTTATTTATTTATTTATCTATCTATACTTATTTTTAGAAATGTATCAATTTAAGGTGAAAATGTTAGTTTACACATGTACAAATAATTCTATAGATATAAGATTGTTATTACATGTATGTCTTAGCTATGGTATGCGAAAAATTCATTAGAAAAATTTTGCTTTGCCATGGGTTAAAATGTTCATAAATTTATTAAAAGTTTAATAGTGGCACTGTAGAAATAACAAGGTTAAAAAGAAGGAAAAAAAACCTCTCTAATCAAAAGTTAGAACGATTGACACGCCCTAACATCTAGACTACAACTTAATTGTAGAAATCTAACTAACCGTCACTTGATTCTATGGCCTCATCAACTGACGTCATCATCCATATATGGGGCTCTTGTCTTTACCTGAAAAGATATTAGACGTGGTTTGAATTTTAAAAAAATATTTAGTAAGTGATCCTATTGTTGAGGTCGAAGAATGCTATATAAGATCTTTCGGTAACTCGGGTAGAAGAAAGTAAGTAGCTCTTTCTACTGCACTGACTATGGTTACACTTATTGAGGTAAGTAAGGAGATTATATCACTTCTATCTTTATTAAAAGAAATTAGCTACAAGTTGGAAAACAATATTCATTTAGCAAAGAATGAAACACATCGAAGTGAGATACCATTTTACTGGACCAGCTTTGGAAGATGGAGCACTGGTGCTTGACAGAGCCAGAAAGTTGGAATCTAATCACCGTACTTATGAACCACGTGAGATTCTACACCAGATTCTACCAGATTCTACACCAAAGAGGGAAGCTAAACATTTCTTATAAAAATGTGGAAACTTCACTCTAACAGATGTGTTTTAAAATCATGAGGCTGACGGCGATACATAATTGACCAAAACTGACAATATCCGCTAATGGTAGGCTTGAGCTGTTACAAATGGGTTTAGAACCAGACACCGGGTGGTGTGCCAGCGAGGACGCTAGGCCCCCAAGGGGTGGATTGTGAGATCCCACATCAGTGGGAGAGGGGAACGAAGCATTCCTTGTAAAAGTGTGGAAACCTCTCCCTAACAGTCACATTTTAAAATCATGAGGTTGTAACGATACGTAACGGGCCAAAGCAGATGATATCTACTAGCGGTGGGCTTGAGCTGTTACAAATGGTATCAGAGTTAGACACCAGGTGATGTACCAATAAGGATGTTGACTCCTAAGGGAGTGGATTGTGAGATCTCACGTCGATTGGAGAGGGGAACGAAACATTCCTTATAAAAATATGGAAACCTCTCCCTAATAAATAGGTTTTAAAACTGTGTGGCTAACGAGGATACATAACGGGAAAAACTAACAATATTTGCTAGCAATAAACTTGGACGGTTACAAATCATCAAAATGAACGAATTGCTAATTCACCTACAACTTTTAACTAAAAAAACAAACAATATAGATAAATCCAAAAAATCACTGATTTCAATAATCTTAGAAACTTTGAAATTGTTGGACACAGCAAGTTCCCAAGCAAGTACATCTACTAAAGATTCAGATCTAAGTATTGGCATTAAAACAAATGTTAACAACCATACCATATGTCATTAAATATTTTAATAAAGTTATAACATACTTTATAGTAATTGGAGAAGTTGAGAGATCATTAGTCAAAAGTGATTTGGTTGTTAGTTTGGAATTAGTAGTGCACACCTCACTGATTAGCAGAATCTACCACTCCCTAACTTTTTTATATGTCCCTCTCTTTTTATAACACCAATTTACAAAGTAATTTTAGGGTCCCATTGCCATTTTCTAGATCTCTTAGTGGTGGTTCAAACTTTTATATTTGCTAGAAAGATTATGAGTTTTTTTATTTATTTAATTCTATCAATGCACTAATTTTCAACTCAACTTTAATATAGTATAACTAATAACATTATAATCTTCAAACCTCTGAGACTCAAAAAATAAAAATTATAAATCAATAGACTTTTTTTTGTCATATTAGTTGACTAACAACATAAACTACTCTTAAAACTGGCTACAAGCTTCCTCTCCTCAAAGGTAGTTAACCCCAACTTTCTTGAATTTCAATCCAATAATGCTGGTTCATCAAACAATATTCCTACACAATCTCTTTCTATAATCTTAAATTTGGCTAAAATTTGATAGATTTAAGACAATTCTATTAGTTAAATGATAAGATACAAAATTAATTTATCTATTATATATAAAATTGAATTGAATATCTAATAGCCCCTAAACTTTCAATTTCTAACTACTCCAAAAAAAAATGTGACAAATAGGCCAATGATATATAAGACTCAAAATTAAAATTATGGATCTTATAGAACATAAAACTATAAACTTAAAAGGACTTTTTAAAAACTTTTAAAATTAAAAAACCTATACAAACTATAAATTTAAAGACCTTTTAAATTTAAGAGGCAAATATCATTACCTCTACAAAGTTTAATATTTATGTTTGAAGTTTGAACTTGAGTGAGTGACATCTAATAAAGAAGTGAGTAGAGACTTTTGATTGATGTACAGGTAGTTAATTCAGAGAATGATTGGAGTTCTCCCGATCTTATTCCATCATGCGATCATAAATAGTTGAAGGGTAAGAAGATACGTACAGAGAATGAAAAGAACACGTCCTTCGAAGATGCTCACACAGTGTGCCATTTGATTTGACAGAACAGAAGTGGTCAGAAGCCAATGAGCAATGGATGAGATGAGGTTAGATGAGATCATATCACATCATATGGGCCATTCAATAACCTGTTCCTGCGTCAGCAAAATTAATTAAATTAGTTCTTTTGTATTACAAGGAAAGGATGATTTGGAAGTTGCTTCTAATATTGGGAATTCGGATTCTTCAGCTTAACTGGATTCCATAGGATTCCCTCTTCGATGCCCCACTTTCTGATATCTTTCTTCTTCATACGTAATTCATGTTGTGGCTTTCTCTGTGTTTGGTTACATCTAAACTTGAGCAAACTCTATCTCTCTTCCTAAATCATTCATCAAACCACAGTTCACTTCAGTATGATATTTACTGGCATAGAATAAATCCAAAGGATCGTATTCGAAATTACAAACAATTATGAGGTCTTTGAATTATAGTGTAGAGTCCACCTCAAAATTGGAAAGAGGAAAATTATTTTATCTCCTATTTTATGGACCTCACAACTTACTTGAGAATCATGTAACAGTATCATTCAATCTCTTTCTACTCTACCCAGAATTATTAAATAAACTAACAATAAAAATCAAATCATGTCCTGTGTAAATAATTGCTCTTCTATTTTAGAAGTTTACTAGCATCTTTTTTATAATGGGTTAAAACCAAAGGGGGTATTTTGATAATTATTATATTATGTTCGATTAACTTTCTTAACACAACCAAGCATAGGAATAGTAATATAATTTCACTTTTAAGTAATTCTGATTAAATGAAATCAAAGGAATGCCAGTTTTTACTGTTCTCATGCCTAATTTTTTATTATTCTCATTCTATATTAAATATGAGGGGCTATAAATTGGTAAAAAGACCAACTCAGTTCAAATCCCCTACTCTCCTTTTTAACTGTAAAGTTAAAATAAAAGAAATATTTAAATACTGAAAAATAAAGGTGAAGCTTTCAGAATTCCTATTAACTTCCTAACCTCCTTTCATTTTCTTATGGAAAGCAAAGAGGAAAGTGGAAGAGTAAGGTAACCTAATCCAGGTATAAACTTAATTAAAAGTCATTACAAAATCAGACGTTTCTTTTAGGTTTTTCAAAACGTATTTTTAGGTTAAATTACAGGTTTAGTACTAATTTTGAAAGTTATTTAATGAATCTCTAAATTTTAAATAATATTTAATAGATCGTAGATTATAAATTTTCTAACACAAAACTGGAAATTTTACTCAACCTATTAATTACTTTTAATTTTAAAATTTTTTTAAATACAAAATAAAAAGTTTAATGATATGTTAAAAGACTTTAAAAGTTGCCTTGTTACATAATTCATATACTAAAGTTTATAATTTAATCTAATTACAAAATGGTTATGAAGTCGGAAATTGATTCCGCGTGGTATTTTTCAACAACAGCATGGTCTTATGCGGGTGGCCAAGAGACCATCATTGGCCTCCAGAAAAGAACAAGAAGAAGATACATATAATATAATTTCAGGGAAAAAAGATTGCGTACCTCCATGACTGACTGGGGTCCATGAATGCAGAGTGGGTTTTTCTTATTTCTTGTGCTTCCTTGATTCACCAACAATCGACTCCTCCATGCGAAATTACGAATAAATCCCAACAAAGGATTGAAATAGATGCTTTGCTTTGAAGGAGCAAAGACCACGCCTCGAAGCCAAATGCTGAAGCCAAATGTTAACATAAAATTAATGTGGGAAAGAAAACCCAAAAGAAAAGAAGAGGACCAATAGATGATCCAGAAGAATACTCCCAAGACAATTTTCAAACCCTCTTCCGAAAATTAAACCTTCAACATCAATGACGTAAAGAATCACCAACATCTTGGCGTGCTGGGTACAACTGAAAGCGTCAAATTAGATAATAAAAGCAATAAACACACACAAATCAACGTCTTTTGTTTGATCAAAGATTCTTATGCTTTGATCAGCGAGCAGTGCAGAGAAGAAAGATATATTTATATAGAGAAGAGAGAGAAATTTGTCTTCACAGGTGTTGCTCTACATATGTTAATGAGAAATAACTGCAGAATTAGCTAACCTGGGGAAGTCCGGAGAGCA
The DNA here is from genome assembly GCF_057944985.1 of Cucurbita pepo subsp. pepo. NCBI lineage: Eukaryota > Viridiplantae > Streptophyta > Magnoliopsida > Cucurbitales > Cucurbitaceae > Cucurbita > Cucurbita pepo. The sequence continues at coordinate 5,357,250 of NC_141799.1, forward strand.
CTTCCTCGACGGCGTCTTCGGTTGCATCCATGAAATCACCGCAGCCCTAGCGTTCGCTAGGATGAGTGACTCAGCATACAGAGTAGAAACCACATCCCGTCTCGCGCAATGGAGGATCGAGAATCTAGCTTCCTGCACCTACCGCAAATCCGATCCCTTCAAAATTGGCAAGTGGAACTGGTAAATTTACCTCTTTCCTTGTTCTTTAATTTCTTTTGAAGCTATAATTCCAGTGATTAAGGGTGAGGATAAGATTCTAACCATCTCTTTTTAAGGAGATATAGTGATAAGAATCTGCTTTCCCCCCTTCTTCTTGGAGATTTTAATGCTTTTTGTTCTCTATCCAAGCAGGATAGGAATATATGGATGTCTAATATTTTTGTTTGGATTGAAGGCATTTATCAGTGGAAAAAAACAGGCTTTTATATGTTAAATTATACCCAGAGATATCGAGCTTAACAAGGGACAATCCCCCAATTGTATCTTTCACCATCCGAGTGGTTTCCTCTGCAGGAGGTCGGAAGGCTTGGACTCATCCAGGTAATTTCATTCTCGTTCTCTGAACATTTTCAAGGCAGAGTAGTTAGTTTTCAGATAGAAAAGTCTATTCACCTTCTACTATATCTTCAGATTCTGGTTCATAAATATAAGTTGAAATACTTGATTGATGGGTGAACATGGCTAATCTCTGCTAAGAAATTTGGATAAGTGTTTGGCCCTTCATTTCTTATCCTTTTGCCTCCCCTTGTGTGTGTGTGTGTGGAAGGGGGAGGGGGAGAGAGTCTTAATTTCCAGAATTTCTTCTTTTCTCTATGACCTTCAGTTCCTCTATTGACCAATGTTGTTACCCCACCACATCCATGCAGACATAATAGACAAACAGCTTAAGAACAACGACGATTTTATTTGGCCAATTGAAGTTCCATTAACAGGAAAGTTCATCATTGACGTCGAATTCATTGACTTGAAGATTGCATCGCCCGAGGTGAGCTTATAAATATCTGTCCATTGCGATTGCGTTCTTCCAAAAATGATTGTGGTGTTAACTATAATGAAACAATCCAAGGATCATTGATAAAAACAAGCCACGCACAGAAGCAGTCGACAAAAGTTATGCCTGATTATTAAGAAAAAGTAGTTATCAACGCCTATGTTTAGGAAAGAACTATTTGGATACCTTTTGTTTCACTCCTCTTTTAACCCATTGTTGTCAAAGTACTAACAGGGTGGGGAACCTTCCTCCATCTGGACTAATGGACTGTCACAAAAACGATCAAATGAACGAGCTCTTATTTCGTTGGGTCGAATGTTGAAGGAAAGCATCCACACGGATATTATAATTAATGCTTCTGATGGAAGCGTTGGAGCTCATCGTGCTATTCTTGCTTCACGATCACCAGTTTTCCACAGCATGTTTTCACATGACCTGAAAGAAAAGGAACTATCCACAGTAAACATCCCTGATATGTCCTTCGAAGCTTGCCAGGCTTTTCTTAATTATATGTATGGTAATATCCAACATGAAGAGTTTCTCTCCCATAGACTGGCACTTCTTCATGCAGCTGATAAATATGACATGGATGACCTAAAAGAAACCTGCCATGATAGTCTGCTAGAAGATATTGATGCCAAGAATGTGCTTGAAAGACTCCAAAATGCATCTCTTTATCAATTACCAAAACTGAAGACTTGCTGCATGCAGTATCTTGTGAAGTTTGGTAAGATTCTAGACATCCAAGATGAATTCAATGTCTTTCTACAAAATGCAGACAGGGATCTAATAGCTGAGATCTTCTATGAAATTCTTGATGTCTGGAAAGGTTTCTAGCTTGATGAAGGTGGTGGTTAATGTTGGCGTGTACACATAAGATTGCTACGAGGATTTAGTGTCAGAATTTGTTACTTCGAAGGTGATTCTTTCTCCATATTGTTTGTCCTGATATTAGTAAGGTTTCTCATGATAGATTGATGGTGTTGCAATTGAATGAAATGTAAATACTTTGATGTTCTGTGTTTGGAATTTTGTTTCTACATAATTAAGCGTTTTGCCATCACAAGATCTCACAATACCCTTGATATCCAAAATGCACTAGAAACCATTTGCAAAAGAATGCCAACCCGATCGTGCAGAGGTTACAGACTTTTAGGTGGAGTTTCGGTGGCAGTAAGGTTGGCCTCAGGCTAACATTGTCATATAACAAGAAGAGCAATATTCAACATCATACAGAAGGAAATATGATCCTAAAACACCTATGGGCTGACAGAATCAGAAAAGAATTTACAAAAACCTAACCCACCTAGAAAGTAATGAGTGCATCAACCCAATTCTGCAAGCTATTAATATCAAAGAAACGAAGAAGAAAGGGTCTAACATCCTAAAACACCTCATTACAATCACAACATTCAACATTAAACACAGCAAGAATACGCGTCAAGAGCATAAGAAATCAAAGGAAAACTCAACAGAATAACCAAACATCCTACTCTCACGACTACCTTACAAACTCCCACAAACTAATCACCTAATTCAAAACTCAATCAAAAGCAAAACGCTCCAAGGTAGAATTCCACACAAATTTCCAACTAGACACTTCTGTACACACAACTTACAAAACACATTATAGCTCAATAAACTAATTGAACAAAAACATCACCTCAGCGAGAAGATCAACGATGCAACTCCATCCACACTGTTGGATCGGTTCTTTACGCCGAAGAATCGCTCTGAAAAGGCTCCACCTCCGGCAGATTGAGAGAAGTAAACAAAAGGAAGGACGGAGATTACCCGTTGGAAAAGAAGAGTAGAGGAATCGAAAATGCAGAGAAGAAGGAGACCGGAAAATGAGAGGGGAGAAGAGAGAGAGGATGGAAGGTGACTTGGAATTTGCAAACGGGAATAATGGAGGGAATATTTTTGGAATATTTTTGGAATATTTTATTCTATGTTCTTTTTTTTTTTTTTTTTTTTTTTTTTTTTTTGTCCAATTATAAATCCAATTGCCAAAGTTTGGACCAAAATTTTAACCCCATATGATACTAAAATAATGTTATATAACCTTTTTCATACGTCACAACCAAAGCACGACGAGAAACCCGACGGAAGTGAAAGGATGAAAATCGAGAAAACCCGAAGAAGGTGAAAGGATGAAAAAAAAAACAGTTATCGACCCACATTTGTGCCCCATCACCATCTTCAACCTTATTCTCTTCTCGTGCACCCCACCACCAACCCACGACATCATTTTCTTCTTCAAATGAACGGTTGAGTATCGACATCGACTGCTATCTCTGCACGATTTTGTGATGTCTTTTTACTTAATTGATACCCACACATTCTAGTGACTTTCTTGTTAGATAAACATAAGCGGACTTAAATAATAAACAAAAACTAAAATTATAATTAAAATAATGCAATAAGAGAGATGTGTAACCATCCATAGACTAAGTTCCATAAATTTAACTACGAGTCAACTCCATTTTAAGGTTCAACTTTGCATAACACCTAGGGAAAGACTCTAATATCTTCTAGAACTTTCGTTGAGGAGCTCACCATAACTTATATAATATAAGTGATTAAAGTCCGTTGTAGCTTCTTGGCTCTCGTCTTTGTAATTGGATGTTGAGGTATGACAATTCCTTGGTCTTAGTTCATATCATTCTCCCCTCTCGAGAAGGATTTGTTCTCAAATTTCAACTATGATCTACATCAAAAGGACTCAAATCAACAACAGTAAAGGCTACACTAACACCATACTCACCTGGTAAATCAATTTATAAGCATTGTCATTGCTACGCTCAAGAACTTCGAAAGGTTGAACTCCTCATGGTAAAAGCTTGGATTTTCTTTAAAAAATGCACTCAAACCCAATCTCCGGGCTTAAAGATGACAATCTTGCATCTCTTATTAATTCTTGAAGCAACTTTGGAATTTTGTCTAATTTTTTTAATAAAGAAATTTAAAAAAAAAATCTTCCTCGATCCCTCTAGTTCCTGCTTAGTCCCTTCATTTCAGATGTAATGGGCACAAACTTCATTAACATCATGTTTCATTTTAGACCAATAAAGATGTTTAACAAGTATATCATAATTTTTAGAAACTCCATGGTGCGCTATTAAACCACCTCCATCAGCTTCCCTTACAAGTAACTCACGTATGGAACAATATTGTATGCAAAGTTAGCCTTTTCTAAATAAAAATTCATCAAACAACATGTAATCATCCCCGACAAGTTCTTTTTCACAAAATTAAACAAAAAGAACAATAAGGCATAACTTCGCGATAAAACATCTACAACAATGTTGTGATGTCCCACATTGGTTGGGGAGGAGAACAAACCACCCTTTATAAGGGTGTGGAAACCTTCCCCTAACAGACGCATTTTAAAGCCTCGAGGGGAAGCCCGAAAGGTAGAGCCCAAAAAAGACAATATCTGCTAGCTTTACCTTGTTTATACTTTATTACATAAGAGAACATTTCAACTACTTGGCATGCATCGATTGAGTTTATTTTGTCCTCTCAAGTGCTTTCTCAAGTGCTTTAAAATTTCAAGGTCCGTATGAATAACGAACTATTTAGGCTAAAGATAATGTTGTCAGGTTTACAATGCACGAACCAAAACATAAACCTCTTTGTCATAAATTGGGTAACTCAAAGATTCTTCATTCAACTTCCGTTTCAAAGTATTAAAAGCAAGTTCGTGATATTTTTCCATACAAAGGAAACATTTTTCTTAACAAGGTCACTCAAGGGTGAAGGAACTATACTAAAATCCTTAATGAACGTGCGATAGAAACTCGCAAGACCATGAAAACTTCTTACCTCACTTACAATTTTTTTTTTCATGCAAAAGCTACATTTCTTTAAATTTACGTACATACAGTTTTTTCTCAAAGTAGTGATCATCTAAGGACTTAGAGTAAGCAAAGATGTCATCAAAATAAACAACCATGAACATACCTAAGTATTCTCGTAAGACATGATTCATTAACCTCATGAATGTACAGTGCATAATTAATCCAAAAGGCATAGCTAACCATTCATAAAGACCATACTTAGTTTTAAAAGCGGTTTTTTCATTCATCACCACTATGCATGTGAATTTGATGATAACCCGATTTAAATCAATCTTATTTAAAAAAACTACATTCATGCAACTCATCGAACATATTATCTAATCTAGGAATTGGATGCCTATACTTTATGGTTATCTTGTTTATAGCCCTACAATCAACACACACCGCCCAAGAACCATATTTCTTAGGCACAAGAATAACCATAACAAAACATGGACTCAAACTTTCGCGTACATACCCTTTGGCAAGGAGTTCACTCACGGCTTGTGTATCTCTTCGACTTCCTTTGGACTAGTCCTATATACTTTATATCTGATACATTTGAAACCAAACCCGAAACTCAATGAGGTCAATAAATTTGTCTTTCCATTACATATGACCAATAGTGTATTGGTCACACATTTAGGCCTCCATCACTAACTTGTTGTACATGATAGCAGTGTCATTTACTACATGTATCATTTTGTGTTTTCTAATAAACTTTACGTTTCACATTCATACCGATAAAACAATATCAACGATCCAAACGAATGGTAAAAATACATTAGCCGATACAAATTATAACATATTTAAGATTATTACAACTCACAAGTACCAAAATATTTGTTTGAATCTGAGTTTAGAAGGAAGAAAAGGCAAACATGAAAGCTTAAAATGTCCATAATGTTTGATCTTCTTTTGATTTAACATAAATATTGTTTGAATCTGAGTTTTAAATCTGAATAACAAGCAGATGAATGCTTGTGGATTATATAATTAAAAAATCTAAAACATATAATCCACAAAGAAATGAAATCCAAACATTCTGTACTCAGATTACTCATCCAAAAAGAAACCCAGCTGCCTGCTCTTCATTTCCATCAAATAGTTTGAGAGCTTGTATTACAGCCTCTCTTTGGAATCCCAATTCAACGAGCTTCGCTACTTTGCCTTCAAACTCGGGACCCTATGTGATCACAATATCAAACAGAGCAGAATCGTTGAATCATAACAATGAAACACATACCCAAACCCGAGCACATAGGTAAACGTCTTGTAACATTATAAATTTAGTTCAACAACTTTCTAGTTGTACCTATTTATAAAAATAGGTCCATAAACTTTGAATTGTGATTCTTGGACGAACAGAATGTAATTTAGCATAAAACAAAGTAGCATGAGTCGGGCATGCAAGAATATGGACCCGCGACGTTATATTTTAACTAGTTAAACTAATTCTTTCTTTCACTTATTTGATAATAAAACATCATGTCAAATCAATCGATATTTGTCAGATAGTCATCTCCATGTTCATAAAATCAATACTAAATTTGTAATTATACACAAGTTCTACAGCAAATTTACCTGAACCGCTCCCCCAACATTTCCTGTTTGTAAGACAGTAAAAGAAAAACAAAAATCAGGAGTATGCTTTAGAAATGAACACATACATCATCTCTTTATATTATTGTACATACAAAGTTCATAGGAATGTAGCAGCCAGCCAAGATGAACAATAGAAAGTGCAGTAATGAGAGAATGGCGTTATACTATTGATATCCATAACCCCATGAAAAGGTTTTGAATCCATCACCACTTGATTATAACCAATATCTTTTGGCTAAGAAACTACCAAAGCTGTCTAGCCATGAGAAGTAAAGTGTATTCACCTGTAGGCACAGCAGCTCTTGCACTTCTGCTGTTATCTGTTGGGGCCGAAGCCACCTGAGAAAAGCAAGCGATGAAACGGACAAATAAGAAAAGCGTACTAATGTGAAAATTTATACTATTGACTCTAGAACATCTTTGGTTTATTATTTTCCAGATTTACAGCTGCTCCTGAAAGCATATTCTGTATTCTTCTTCATTGATAATACTTCCTTTTGTTTCGTATAAAGGAAGGGTAAAGACCCGGCTAGATAACTTCTTTTTTTTTTTCTGTTTTTTGAAAATTAAGCTTATAAACACTATTTCTGCATATACTTTTCTTGCTTTATCGCCTACTTTTTGAAAACTTTCTAAAAAAATAAGCCAACTTTTAAAAACTACAATTTGGAAAGATATCATCCAGAACCATTAAATTACTTGGATGTGCACATATAAGAAATTGAGTAAGAGAAGAATAATGTAAGAACTCACTGGGGCTCCAGAGCTAGAGGCTTCCTTGGAAAGCCTTTCCTCATCAAAAAGAGAAGGGGGAATATCTTTCTCTGAACATAAATTTTTAACACGAGAGGAAACTTTAGTATACTAAAACATGTGTGGTGGTGGAGATAAAATTTGACACAAATAAGAAAGGCCAACCTTGCAAAAATGGTACAGAAACCTCTCCTCCACCAACTCTCAAAACATTCTCCTTCAAATCTATAATACACTGCAAGAAAACAGCTATGCTTTTCAAACAGTACGAGGGGACGGTATCCATTCAATAACAATTTCAACCATGAGTTTAAAGTCCAATACAGCGTACTATTCTACCTGGTGTTTCCGTAGCATATCCAAACCAAACAGAAAGTCCATATTTGGAGAATCCAGTACCATAAATGAGCAGGGGTAGAATATATTACCAATCTAAAAAAAGAAACTAGTGAAGATGTTAGACAGGAGTGAGCAAATTAAATTAATTGGCCAAGCACAAAAAAATATATATTGATGAAATATGATATTCATAAAAAGGTGTGAGAGTACTAATAAGAGTTACGTTGGGAATATTAGTAGAACCGTGGTAAGGACAAAGCAATAATTTGTTATGGGTGTCTTGGTTATAAATAGAGGGAGTTAGGGACCTTAGAAGGGAATGATTTTGAATATTGTCCAGACATGGGACTTTGGTAGAGACATAGCCCTCTCGAAGGCAATTTGATATTGCAATATAGTTCGATGGTCAATTTTCTTGTTAGAAAATCCGAACATAATGTAGCTTGGTTTGTCGACTTAAGCAAAGATACATTACTGACATAGGTCCTGCTTCAAATGAGAAAATAATACTAGTGATTAATTACCTTGATTGGAGCTACATGGATTCGACCTAAGATCTCTGATTGGCCAACGCCACGAGCAATACCTTTGTAGCGTTGGTCTAAAAGCCTCAACAGTCTGATGCCCCACCAACCCAAAAAAAAAAAAAAAAAAATACAATCAACTTCAATACTTCAATCATATATATATTATATGCAATTGGAAGAAGATAGCATTGATCACCGTTCACCAGCAGAGCCACATAACAAACGATATAATCAGCATGGACACAAAAAACCACCCACCTAAACAACCTCATCCCTCTAATTTTTCAAGTTAAATTTTGGACACAAAAAGATACAATGTTCAACATTTTACTTGATAGAACTTGATGAAATGGCGTAAGAAGATGTAGGTATGAAACTTGGGGTGCAAGTAATTCTGTGTGAAACACTCTGTATCTTGTGAGAAACTAGGCCCTATCTCATGGCTGAAAAATGTTTAGTCCTTGGAGATTTAATTTACTTAAAAATAGACAAATTTGCTTGAAGTTGAATCTGTATTGAGAATATGAGTTGCATCTTGAAATAATTACACTACATAATTTATTGTGTTTGACAACATAATACTAAAAAGAGAAGTCAGTAACACATTTGTCAAAATTATATTTTATTGTTTGTATGCTTGCTATATTCATGTTTTCAATTCTTTTCGAAAATGATGTTCTGTAATGTTTTGTATCTTTGGTTGTTTGCGTTCCTTTCAGGAGGTTTTGGGGAAATGGACATGTCAGAAAGAAATCTTTCTCCTGTTACCAAACGGCTCGTATATAAATCTTCAATTGTAGAAGATTTACTGTGCAAAATTATTAAGAGAAAATATGGAGAAGATCCATTTTACAATGTCACATACTAATTTGTTATCCATTTTACAAATCTAATCAGGTGTTGCATAGAAATAATTATGATGAAAGCCAATTACTAGTGCTAGTATAGAGAGTGGGGGAAAAATCAGGTAATGCATAGATTCCACATACCCACATTTCTCGGCACAGCTTTTTGATATAATTGTTGATTGAGCTCCGCTATCAACAAATGCCTAAAACAATACCATTAAAGCCCTTAACCTTTTTCTCTCCTCAGTTAATGTAACGAAATAATGGCCATAACATATAGTGCAAACAGTTGGATCTGTTCTAAAATGATTTTAGTTATCAATCAAGGACCGTTAATGCAAGTAACCAGTTGAAATGCAGAGCCTTCTCACGTTATTCTAAAATCTAGTAAAAGAGAATTAAAATGGATGATGCGTGTTATACCTTTAACGGGACACCATTAACTTCCATGTCAACATATAACATGACCTGAAGGGTTATACATGAATCGTCAAATTCAACCATGAAACAAAATGTGGTATAATTGGACAATGTTGGTCAATGTAACACTTACCACCCTCGCAAAAGCTTCAGGGTTGTGTTCAAGAGCTGCAGCCCAATTTTCATCAATTCCTTTCTGCATAGGTATTGGTAATTTTAAAGCAGAAATAATTTTTAATGTAATGAAAACTGAGGTTAATTATCAAACATTCTTTAGTATCAATAACCCTTCCATTTCAACCAGGTGAGAATTATGTCGTGTGTACTTTAAAAGACGAAACCCAAAACAAGACCCGCCAGAGCCCTCTTGTTATCTAATTCTGTAGTGGAAAAACAATCTTCATATAAGCCCAAACCAGTTCAACTCACCATTTGACCCTTGTAATTTAAGCTGGAAGAAAACAGGATGATAAACTGTTCTAACCTGGCGAATAGCAGCTTCAATCTTCTTTTGGGCCTCAACATCAAAAGGATCCGCATATAGAAGGGCCTAATAGACCAGAAATAAGGAGATCAAAATCAGATTATCAATCAATTAGGCTATTAAGAAAGAATAAATTATAACCTACGTACCAGCTCCTCTTCTTGTTGACGCTGTAATACAGATCTCCGACGATGACGTTCTCGCAAAATCTGTTGCAGATTACTTAGATCGTTTCCAACAATAGCTTGTGCCAATTCAGGATCACTCTGTCGTCCCCATGTATAACATGAAAAATTAATCACTAGTGGCATAATTGTCGCAAAGAAAATGAAGCTAAATGCAGATACAAGATGATACAGGGAATCACTTAGCCAGCCCTCACTACACATGACAATCATGATCCAACATCTTGCTATCGTGAATGTTTATGTTTGAACTATTCAAGTACTGGAAGTGTATGCATCATGCAAGACCAAAAGAATCAAATATGATTCAACTTCTGTTTTGGGGAATTTTTGCTGAAAAGAATCAAATATTGTCTGAAGACAAATATTCCAGCAGGAGGGTAGGCCGGAATTAATTAAAAACCAAGTGACCTCTTGTGTGCCAATTCTAGTGACTTCTATAACTATTCTGTATGTGCAATCAATTCAAGTTGAATTGCTTTTTTTGTAATCTCTTTAAGTGGAGTCTTTATATCCTCATTGTAAATCTTGAAATAATAATGAAATTTTAGCCATGTTGCCCAAGAAAGAAGGATATCTCGAAAGAAAATTCTGTTGTAATGAACTATCTTCTTAGTTTTCACCTGAAAAAGTTGAGCCATTGTATTTGAATCACGTCTAATTTGTTGCTGGAAGGCTTCAGGGTTCACTGCAGAGCCATCTGGGTTGAAGCTCAAGTTGTTGACAGGAGCACTGCAACGTTATGGATGTTAGATTATCAATAAAAAGCAAAGCATGGGTGTGTAAAATGATGTGTAAATTGTATAGATTTACTAACACGAGGAAAATTTTAATTTCCACAAGCATCAAGCACATGATTATCAAGAGAAAGGTGACTTCCCAAGCACCCACGAAACCAAGAATAAGTAATTTACAAACCCAATTAAAATAAAATCACCAATCTACTTGTCCATTGAGAGTAACCAAAAACAGTCACATCAGTGTACATCACAAGGAAAAAAAGTGCTATTCAGATGATTAGCAATTTCATTTTCAATAATCCAACGATAATAACCATTTAAGTCCCTTTCCTTCAATGCAATACTCAAGTTTTTATATAACGAGTAACAATTATGTTAGCAATTATAAGGAAACGAGAATAAGATCTCCTCAAATAAAGGAACTGAAAATATCAAGATATTAGACTATTTAGGGACATTTGTATGTGGCAATAAAGGGAGAGGAAATGGGTTTCAGAAACCCGTTGTATTACTGATCATTGGCATCCTAAACCACAGCCTCATACTCTAAACAACCAAATGCGATCCAAAAAATAAAGGAAGAAGAAATGGGTTTCAGAAACCCGCCATATTGAACCACGACATCTGATAAGTTCCCAACCCATGTAATTGAAGAGCTTTTGGATGAATTGCACAGGTCCCAAGTTTATTCAAAGCTTGATCTGAAGTCAGGTTACCATCAATTTGGAATGCACAAAGCAGACATTCCCAAAACAATATTCATAACTCATGAGGGCCATTATGAATTTTTTGTCACGTCGTTCGAGCTAACAAATGCACCAGCTACATTCTAATCTTCGATGAATCAAGTTTTCACCCTTTCCCTCACAAATTTGTACTTGTTCCTTTTTTACAATACATTAGCATACAACCCGGACCTCACGGCTCATAAGACTCATTTGACAGTTGTGTTTGACATATTGAAGGATAACTCTCTGTTGCCAATCAAATGAAATGGAGCAATCAACCCCATACTATTGCCATTTACAATACAGTAGCATACTGATGAGAGTTTACTATGTCTTTGCTGGTATGGGGTTGACATGGGAAGATGAGGCCGGAGAAAAAATAGGACATAGGAGCAATCAACCCCATACTAGCAAAGACAATATAGAAAGGAAATCGCCCTAAAAAGGTGAAGTTTTTTCTATGGGAAATAGCGCATAAAGCCATTAGCACAAGGAAAATCTACAAAAAGAATGCCCTACGTGACTCTATTCCAAGTTGGTGCCCATTATGTAAAAAAAACAAACGAACCACAGAGCCACTTGTTTATGCAGTGCACATACGCTCATATTTTTTAAACTAGGATTCTCAATATCTTCGGGTGACATCTCACTTTTCCTAGGGTGGTAAAAGAGTTATTGGACATGTCCTTAACGTACCACCCTTTCAAGAATGCAAAAGTCCCGTTATGGAAAAAACCTCATTATGGTTTTCTTTTAGAATCTATGGGAAGAAAGAAATCAAAAAGTATTCACGGAGAGGACATAGACTCTTACAAAACTCTTTGACAATGTTGTTTACCACGCAATATCTTGGTGTAAAATGTCTAATATTTTTGTTACCTATAGTTACGCCTCCCTCATTATAAATTGGGAAGGTCTTTTTAAGTATCATAGATAACACATCCCTTTTGTAAATTTCAAACATCAATGAAATTGTCTCTTCTAAAAAAAAGTCCTTCAACCTAATTTTCTAGTTCAACTCAGTCCCAAAAGCTACCAATTAAACCCATATTCTAACTACATATTGCAAGCAACGACCACCTACAAAACCCACGTAGGTAGATCATCCTTGTAAACAGAGACTGCAAAGCATAAGGAGGCTGATCAACATTTCTGGAGTTCCAAACAGAACACTCACAAATTAATCAACTTAAGCCTTATTTTGATAAGAATAACCCCATGGAATTGCTAGGTCTTTTCACTATGACTCTTTTTTCAGTAGAAGAGCCTAACCACATTCAAAGCCAGGACTTCCAGAACTTGATTCACCTATAGAGGTCGTCCATAACAACCAACATAATTAATTGATTAAGCAAGATTCTTGAGTTCTCTTATTCCTTTTGGGTGCGTCTAACCATATATAGATTTCCTATAACAGCAAGAGGAAAAAGCATTTCCTATCAGCCCCTTCGCCAAGCCACTTTGACAGGCAAGCCCTCCCTCAAAATGGTCTCCCTTGTCTCTTACAAGATTTGTCCTCGTTCCTCTTCTATCGTTGTGATTGGTATGATCTTATCAACTCTTTGAGATATTTCTTAGTTTTTTAAGAAGGGAGAGGCAAAATTATTTTCCACAATAATGGTTAGAGAGGCTTTAATGGCCCCAAAGGATTTATTGGCCAATTCCTCTTAAACGTTTCTCATTAGGACTACAGCCCAAAGTTAGACCAAGTATATCAACAAAGAGCCTTCTTATTGATTCTAAGACCGTAATTGAATCCAAAAACATGTATAGAATTCATGAGATTAAGATATACATTACCCACCTTACATAACAGACTTCAACTAAACCGCTATCCACCCCTCTAAACAATAAGTCATTAAGAACATCCACCACCCCAATAAAAGGAAAGGATTAACTAAGCTAAGCATGAATTAGAATGGAGATACCTTCAGCTCTTAAACAATTCCCAATGAGTTGGCTAAGTATTTCATAGTTAACAGATACACGGAGTGGTTCACAAATTTTAGCTTGACAAGTTTCTTTTCAAGAGATTCACAAAGATGAACTAGGGGTTAAATCCAAACAAAAGATGCCACAGTCTGAGAAACGTACCTAGATGCATCAGCTGATACCATCATAATCAGATCTTCATCTTTAACACCCAACCCACTCAATTTTTCAGAATTTTTCATCTCCTTTCCATTGTACAGCAGTTGCTGCCGCTGAAGCGGTACTTGGATCTGAGCAGCACCAAAGTCAAAACATACATACAATGAGCTAACCACAAAACAAGAGAACTTCCAATGAGCTTAGTCTTAAATGTACGATAGTTTCGAATCATAGAAAGTAGCAAATTCACAAAAGAGCTAACTCTTCCCCCAGGTTTCCCCAATAAGGATACCAACCTTAATCAAGATAAACAACGAATTCTCACCTCAACCTCAAGCAGAGCTTTCACGTTTTCAACCTATTTGGCAGCAAAGAAGAAGAACTCTAACATCAGCAAGCAATCAGAAGCAAAAGGAAAGCGGATTGAATCGAACAAACAAGAAAATGTAAGAAATTAGAGTTGGGCGGAAGAAGATAAAGAAACTTACAGATTCATTGGGATCAACATCCAAAGAAACAATCTGTTCGTCGGCTGTCATTACAGTGATTCTCATCTTGTGTTTTCTGTGAACGAACTGAATCCCTTTTGGTTCCTTGGTGCTTCTCCACAACGTGAAAGTCTTCGTGGAGAAATGTGAATTAAATTACGGAGCTCGGATTCTACTTTACCAAGAACTTGAAGATTAAGAAAAGCTTTTCTCTTTTCTTTTCCTTTTTTTTTTTTTTTTCTTCTCGTGGGGGAAGATAAGAACACTCCATAATTGACTCGGGTTTTTAATATCATTTAAACTTATCTTCAGATCTAAATTTTATTGGATAAACTATTTTTCGATTTAGGCTGCAATTATGATTTGATTTTTCATATTCATGTATACCTATCAATAATATATTGATGAACGGATATCAATTTTACTTTTCGATATATAAACAAATATATATTTCTTATGAAGGTATGGCTAAGCTTTCGATATATTGTTTTTTTGCCATTGACAATAGAATGATAATCAAAGTAATATAAAATTAATGTATTTCGAGAATCGTAAGAGTTTGATAGTGAAAGAACTTCGAGCATGTATTCTTTGATGCTCAAAATGTGGTTCAAATTCACGAAGATAGGATCAAAGCAGAAGACACTCTTTGATCGCTCAAGTTAATCGTACGTATTGGAATGATTTTCTAGTGTTATTCGTGTTGACGTGTTTGCTAATAAGAAAATATTGTCTTGTTGTTCGTGAATTGGATCGATTATAAAATTTAAATTGATACAATTATTAGTTTGGATGATTATAAAATTTAAATTGATACAATTATTATTAGATTCTGCCTATGGTCCAACTTCAATGAAATTGATAAGGAATATAGGATAACTTCAATGAAATGGATAAGGAATATAGGATAAAAATGAATTTTTGGGCTACAAAAAAACGAAAATTAAAGAACAAATACATTTCAAGTTTTTAACCTATTCCGAAATAGGAGCAGTTGAGCTAGGAAGAAGAAAACGAATGACCAGTGGATGCATAAATTCAGGAACATTTTCGTGTTTTCCACTCCAATCATATCTTCTACATCACGCCAATTTTAACTTCTAGATACTCTTAATTTTCCCTTCAAATCTACGTCTTAAAACAAACAAAAAAAAAAAAGTCCAAATGTTCTTCGGCATTCAATTCCACAAACAGAACAGATTCAGATCATAGCAAAACAAGTAGCCACAGCAAAATTTCCTCGAATACGAATGACGAAGAACATTCAAACATTTCTATACAAAAATCCAAATCCAAATCCCCTACCAACACTGATCCGTCTCCCACCGCCGATGCGGCCTAGACCGCGATCGAAGAAACGCCCGTCTAGTGAGAGCAGCCAAAGCAAGATCGTAATGAGCCCTAGTAGCAGGGTCCGAAAGCGTCTGGTACGCATTGTGAATCTCAAGGAAACTGCATCCATCATCAGAAGAAAAGGAATCGCAGTCCGATTTCCTCGCCGAGTCCGGATGATAAATCTTCGCTAAACTCCGGTAGGCAGTCTTGATTTCGACAGAGGAGGCGTTGTTCTTGACGCGGAGGATGTCGTAGAAACTAGCAGAGGAGCGACGCGATCCGGTGGCGACATGGACGGAAGCCATGGGCGGAGCAAAGAGATTGGCAGCAGACATGGAAAAGAAATTGCTGGAGAGAATGGAGAGTGTGTAGATACAATGATGAATGATTAGGGTTAGGTTTTATGAGTTTGAGGGAGAGGACTGAGCACCAAGATTGATGAACAAACCGTGAGGCCCTGCGGTTTTTGAGACGTGTGTACGCGTGGAGCCCACATGGAATAACAACGTTTTTTTTTATTATTATTATTTAATTCTTTCTTTTTCAGGTTTCTAGAAACAATTTTAAAAAATAAATAATTTTGGCTTCGGGAGATTTATTTATTTATTTATTTATTTATTTATTTATGGCGTTATTTTATTTAACCATTATTATTGATATCATTATAATTTATATATATTAAATAAAGGTCCGGGAAAATATAGTGGATGGTGTGGAGTCAGTGTGGACGTGGAGCACGTGACTTGTGAGGGCTTCTAGAAGAAAATCCAAATCTGCGTTCGTTGGAACAAATCAATTCTACGGCAAGTTTGCAAAAATGTGGGCCGATGTCCTTCTAAATTAATTTTAATATTAATTACAAAATTCTTTTTTTTTTTTTAATTTAATATAAATAATTTATTATCGATCTAAATAATTCATAATATTTTTATATATGATGGGCGTCGGATAAAGTGACGTCTCTAACCAATGGGTAGTTTCAATTAAAAAAATATTAAAATTTTGACTTTTGAACCATAACGAATTAAAAATCGAGTGACGATCGTGGTTGGTTTTTGTTATATACCATAAAGTATGCTTAATTAATATCTCGCTTTTTTTGAAGTTTCATATGTTTTTTTTTTTTCCTCTACTTGTAATGATTGTGCTTGAAAAGTTGAGTAGTGGCCTAGTATGAAGCTTTGTATTTTTTTTTTTCAGGTATCTAAACTTTTAATTTAATTTCTACTGTTTGTAAGCTCTGATCGTATCTTTATCCTAGTAGATTACTATGGCCTTTTCTCTGATGCTCTAGGAAGTTTGGACCTAATCTCTATTGTTGTCTGAGCCTTTGGAGAGGTTTTGATGCCCTGACCGGTTCTTTGATCTAATTCTTACTTTTTGAGGTCTATGCAGGTTACTTAACATTTTTGTATTTCAACTCAGGTGGCTTGTCTTGCCTAGGCAATGAACCACTGAGGTGCTACTTCAATAAACTCGAGTAGGAAAGTACGAAAATATGAAACTTAGTGTGGAA
Source organism: Cucurbita pepo subsp. pepo (assembly GCF_057944985.1). Classification (NCBI taxonomy): domain Eukaryota; kingdom Viridiplantae; phylum Streptophyta; class Magnoliopsida; order Cucurbitales; family Cucurbitaceae; genus Cucurbita; species Cucurbita pepo. Next base: position 5,374,142 of record NC_141799.1, read on the forward strand.
GGTTAATTGGTGAACCCTTCTATAGACTCCTGACCATTTCCACATACAATAATGGTATCTAGTTGCCTCAATGTACTATCCTAATCGGCATAGGTCTAGATTGACGGTATTGCTTCTAACCTACCGCTTGGCAAGGGGTGCTATTGGATTTGACGTAGGTCGTTAATAACGCCATTGAGATGTCGGAGTGGATAGAGCGGTAGAGATTCTGATGACACACCGTTCACACTATTAGTGACTTGGAGAGATACCTTAGTCATTCTACTAGGTTCTTAGGGGGTTTAGGCAGATTAAAATATAGGCTCTCTACTCCAATACTCTCTGTATTAACTCTTTGAGTTTTCTTGGTCTAGGAGCACTAGGGTTTAGACCCCTGATCACCGCTCACAATCCTCAGGTGCTCGGTCTACTAGAGGCACTAGTAACCGAAGGTCTAACGAAATAAAGCCCGTGCGTCCATCACTAATAGAGAATTGAATCAACACTCAAAAATACTTTCACAGCCGTGTATAATCGACCTCTTACACCATAAAAACTTAATAATCGAATATAAAATAAATTCAAATTTTAATGACAATTTTTTTTTTTTTAAAAAAAAAAAAACATGCTCAAATTTGGGAGATGGAACAAATGATTGGTCAAGCAGGGTCATCAGATTGGGCTAGTAAATGGGCCGACAATCCATTTCCTGGGTCAGCTGTTTCTGGAATGCTGCTGTGGACTACTTAATTTATTTGTATAATTTTATTAAAAAAATAATACAACAATATAAATAGATTAATCCAAATATAATTTTTCATATGTTATCAGTGGAAATAAAATTTTAAAACTCACTATGTGTGGCTTAATTAATATTAATAATAATAAATAGATAATAAATAAAAAAACTAATTTTATTCTTAAATAATTAACGAAAAAAATTGCGCATCCGGGGAATCGAACCCCGGTCAGTACCGTGGGAGGGTACTATGATACCACTACACTAGATGCGCTGGATGTCATCTAACCTACTTATTAAATTATATAATCTTACTTTTCAACCAAACATACCAAAAATTTCCGTTGCCGGGAATCGAACCCGGGTCTCCTGGGTGAAAGCCAGATATCCTAACCGCTGGACGACAACGGATCTTATGCACAAAAAACACGTAATTAAATAAATATTAAAATACATTACAAGTAGTTAGCTGATTTTGTTTGGATAACCCCATCTCTTCTTTTTAATAACCTAATACGAAATGTAAGTATTTTCGTATCGATTTAAAATTGAAATAAAATTCAAATTCAAACATATCAGTGAAAACATAAGCAATAATTTAACATAAAACATATTTTAAATTACAAAAATTACATCCGTTCAGTCACGTCAAAACAATTTACAAAATCACATAAGTTTTGAGAAAATAACATTTAAAAATAATATTAAAATGACAAATTTAAGGGTCCTCCTAGTAGCTACACGACTTCGCACACTCCCTTTAGTAATAGTGGTCTATATTCTACCTCTAACCAAGGAATGAGTATAAAAATACTCAGTAACCACCTACTTGTAGACTTTCATTTAAACTTTTCATGTTCAATGTTTCTTTAAGTTATATGTTAAATTTGGATCCTAGAGTCACCCAATTCTATGGCTCGAGTTCATTTCATACTTTACTACGATTCTTGTAATTAATTAAGTAAATAAATAATAATTAAAAAAAATAGCAACGCTTCTGCCATGAGGAGGGAAAGGAAGGACACATAGACGCTAACAAAATAAAGCACGTGTGCCCATCACTAATAGAGAATTGAATTAACACTCAAAAACACTTTCAGAGTCGTGCAATCGACCTCTAACACCATAAAAACTTGAATGATTATTATACGACATAAAATAGATAACCTCTGCAAAATTTATAAATAATAATATCATCGTTAACTATAATAATTAAACTTTAATAATATGTATTTTATAAGTTAATATATATATTTATTTATTGTACTTATGAACGAATAAGAAATAAATTCTAAATTTTGAGAATAAAATATAAAATAAATTAAAATTTTAATGATAAAAAATTATTTTAAAAAAATAAAGAAAAAAACATGCTCAAATTTGGACGATGGAACAAATGATTGATCAAGCAGGCTTATCTGATTGGGCTGCTAAATGGGCCGACAATCCATCTCATGGGCCAGCTGTTGCTAAATGGGCCGACAATCCATCTACTGGGCCAGCAGTTTCTGGAAGCTGCTATGACTATTTAATTTATTTCTATAATTCTTTTTTTTAAATAATACAACAATATAAATAGGTTAATTTAAATATAATTTTTCGTATGTCATCGGTGGAAATAAAATTTAAAAGCTCACTAAATTTACATAAAATATTTATTTTTATAATTCTTTTGAAAAACTATTCTAGAAAAAATGAAAAAAAAAAAATTAAAAAAAGCTTATTAAAAATATAAATTTATTAAAAATAATATAAAAATAGAAAAGTAATCTATTGATTATGAAACTTAAGTTGTTTTATTGGAATGGAGTGAAATGGGAAGCACGTAAGCTCCACGACATATTTGCATCAAATTGTTCGGTTGAAACATCAAAAACACAAATTCAAATAAACTACGCAACTACCACATGTCTTGTTTTTGTCCAACAAACGTTTTATTGGTGAATGTCAAATATGAACCAATTTTAATTCGTATAATTTTTAAATTCAATCTCGTAAAGTTTGGTCAAAATATGTATAAAGTTTATAGAGTCACTTTCAAAATGGACTTATTATCTACTTTGAAATTTGAGAAATTGTTTTAAATGGTCACATCACTTTTTCATGAACCTTTAACTAAAAATACTTTTTTGGTTTGATATATTACTTTAATAATATAAGCTTTACTCATTAAACTTATTACTTTTTTTCTTTTTATTAGAGATATATATTAAACTCGACAACTCGAATCGACCCAACTAAAATGATAAAAGTTAGGATTGGGTTAGGTTGAATTAGCATTTTGAATTGGGTTCGATTAATTTTATGAAACTGAAAATAAAATGTCTGCTGTGCGTAGTTTTTGTTTTTTTATGCATAATTTTAATTAATTATTTGTATTGTTTTTGAAGGGTTGTTAATTAAGAATTTATTTATTTAAATTTTAGAGTTTGATTTGTAATTATTTGTGAAATTTTAATATATTTATCTAAAGATAACAATAGTGGGTAAATAAAAGTTTTTTAAAAAAATTATTTTTAAAGACCAGACAATTCCGAGGATAAGCATATTGTTGTCAGCGATTTACTGCGCATTTGATTCTTCAATAATTAACAAAATGAATAACTGCGCATCCGGGGAATCGAACCCCGGTCAGTACCGTGGGAGGGTACTATGATACCACTACACTAGATGCGCTGAATGTCTATCAACTTATTTATTATTTTATATAATCTTATTTTTACTGCAAAATACCATAAAAATTCCGTTGCCGGGAATCGAACCCGGGTCTCCTGGGTGAAAGCCAGATATCCTAACCGCTGGACGACAACGGAGATCATGCATAAGAATCGTTACACTTAATCTGATTTATGCTCCGTTGAGTTTGTTTGGCACTAAATCCCACGTGGCATCCACATTTACTTTTAGCTAAGCCACTTAATATTATTTAATAATTTATTTTTGAGATAGGAAAGGTGTGGTTTCTAAACCGAGTTAAATTAAGAATCTCGAAGGAAAACAACAAAATCTTATGACGAACTTCCCTTTAGTTGTTGGGAACACTCGTCGTCACTGTCATTAAAAACTTCATCACTGTCGTATCTAGAAGGTTTCGCTGTTGTAACGACTCGTTTTTGGAGTCTTTGAATTATAGATCGTCACGTGGACTTAAGGCTAAAAAAAGTAGTCAACTTTAAAAATTTTGGTAATCAAAGAACACGGGGAGTTCAAATTCAAATATAAGCTAGTAATCTAACATAAAAAGTATTTAAAATTACAAAATCACGTCAAAACAGTTTACAATATAACATAAGTTTCGAGAAAGTGGCGTTTAAAAATAATATTAAATGACAAAGGAGGAAAAATAACTCGATCTCAAAGTCCTCCTTGTAGCGGCACGGCTCTAGCAAAAGTGGTCTATGTTTTATCTGTAAACAAAGAATAACGTAAATATCCAATAAGCACTTATTTGTAAGCTCACATTCAAATTTCACCTATTTGATGTCTTTTTAAGATGTGCTCAACTAGGATTCTAGAGTCAGCCAATTCCATGGTTCGAGTTCATTTCTACCTCTCTCAAACTCTCGCGGTTCATATACCCTACTTACTCATGTTTGAAGGACTCGTGATATTTTGTAATTAAGTAAATAAATATCGATAATAATAATAATTTTTAAAGAATATTTTCTGCTGGCATGGAGATGGAAAGGAAGGATACATGTAGCAATGGGTCACAATCTATCGAAAAAAATTAATTTTATTAGCTTTTTTCAACCGTATGAAGATTTTGTTATAAAAATGAGATAGATAATTAGATTCTAATTTATTTATAATCTTTTTGTTGCAACATAACGTACATTATTGTATCATAATCTATATATATATACACATATTTTGTCTGATTCTTCAGATAATTCAAAGATAGCTAACTATTATGCATAAATAAATCTTTAAGTAAAATATTTTTATAGTAATTTTTTTTGTTAGGCATAATTCAAAGTAATTATTTGTATTGTTTATGAATTTTATGTTTATCTTTTTATTATTCTTACTTTAGAGTAACCAATGGTTCATAAACTTTTTATACGTAGTCGTATTTAGTTTTATGGTAATGTTGAACTATCTTGTTACGATCTCATTTATTATTTATTAAAAATTTATTTGTTTAAATGGTTATAGTTTAATTTAAATATATTTATCTAAGATTGTATTGAATATTATGAATAGTGAATAAATAAGAGTTTTTAAAAGATTATTTTTTTAACCATCCAACTCAAAAATGAAGAGTAGTAAAAATTTTAAGGTTCAATTTAGAAAAAAAACTGATTTTCAGTGCTCCAGTTTTAATAATAATAGTTGTTGATGAAAGTATTTGATTCTTCAATAATTAATGTATATAAATGCGCATCCGGGGAATCGAACCCCGGTCAGTACCGTGGGAGGGTACTATGATACCACTACACTAGATAGGCTGGATGCTCTTATTGTTAAAATATAATTTTATAATTTTCTTTGGCACCGTAAAACACAAAAAATTCCGTTGCCGGGAATCGAACCCGGGTCTCCTGGGTGAAAGCCAGATATCCTAACCGCTGGACGACAACGGAGCTTATGCTTGAGAAGCATTTATTTTGAATAACATACTTATTGATGCAAAATGTAATATTTAAAAATTCATTGAAATGTCACAAATATTATTTAATTTTTTTAACTTAGTTATACATATATGCGAACCATGTTAGCCATATCATTAGGAGCTTAGTATAATAAAAGTGTGTATTATGACTTAATCTATCATAATTGTGAAAACATGCCTAAGATGTGAGCAGGTTAGTAATTCATGATTAGTATATATGCTGCGTGTCTCTAGTTTATGCTTATGAACCGGTTATGATATGAAGTGTATTTGTGTTTTGAGTTTACTAATCCCTTGACCGACGCTCTGTGTGCTTAAATAGGAATAATGAGTATTCTTGACCGTTGGATTGTGTGCTATTTTAGATTGCTATAGAGTGAGTCTTACATAAGAGCCCAAAATTTATAATGAACATAAATATACCTAGATAGTCTAGGAAAAGACAATTTGGATCCTATCAGTCTGACTTAGTTGCACCTTGTCTCGATCAAGTAAGTGGTAAATTACCATGTTACTAACGAGATGGAGAGAAATATGGAACGTAGCACATCTAGAGTGGATATGGTGAGGGCAAAACATGGGAAGACGACACCAAGTAACCTAGACCCTACTACACCTTATGTATCATGAGATCAACCCATCACATTGATTATTTTGGTCTTTGGAGGCATTGTAGTTGTTGATTAAGACTAGCTCGAGTGACAGACGAGCCCAGCTATACTTAACGAAATTGTACGATTGCATGTCGTACCAGTCATGATAAATCAAATTATTGAAGATATGTTACGAGCATGTGTCTTAGACTTTGCTGAGTTACCTATCGACACCTAATAGAGTTCATAATTCACCCCAATTCAACCATCAATTTTCAAGTTAGATTGAGTTGAATAGTCAGATTGTTTTTTTAATTACTTTTAAAAAATTTACTTATCTAAAATCTCATTAAACTCAAATATGAAATATCCGCGTTAATATTAAATATTTTAAATTTTATTAATTAAATCAAAAGAGAAATTTAAACTTATTAATTATCCATCTAAAGGAGATATTCCAGACGGAATTAAATTTTAATTTGGATAAGATCATAAGAAAATTGGGATTCTTGGAAGTTGAAAATTTTAATTTTAATTTTTTTTAATTTATGTTGACCTTTAAAAATATATATATATATATATATATATATATATATATATATATATGAAAAAAGAAGGGCAACCACTCATATTCCAACCAACCAAATTCCACACGTATTCTGCACTGGTTCAAGTTGTAACACAATTAAGGATAACTTTTCATATATTCACACCATTTTTCAACTTTCAACGTCATGATCGTACTTGACTTTTAACCTAACGATTCGGTATTTTACCTTCTTTGTTTGGTAAATAACTTTATTCGGTTTGTTGGAATAGAGTTCCACGTTGGTTAATTTAGTGAATAATCATGAATTTATAAGCAATGAATACTATCTCGATTGGAATGAGACCTTTTGGGGATGAGAGCTCAGGCTCAAAGTTGACAATATCATACCATTGTGGAGAGTCGTGATTTCTAACACGGTTTAGGGCCCGTTGGGTATTAAGTAATTATAGACCATGATATTTAAGACGAGACCCGAGTTCTCATAGTGTAGGACAGGGACAGTTTATAATAACTAGGCTTTAGGGATGAAGACATTCTCACCCAACCAAATGAAATGACAGACCATCATGCTCACATGTCTGTGCATAAACAATTTAGATCAAATCATTTGTAACAATTACAAAGTGGGTCGTATCAATATTGTTACCATATGCTATAGACCATTTAAGTTATTGCTTGAACATGACACTCGAGTATATCAATCATATATTGTGCAAAATTACATTAATAATCTTGAATTTTTCATACCATATATAATATTAAATTGAAAATAAAATAATTAAAATTATTATTAAAAGTTAAATAATTAATTACGAGATTTTAGAATATAAATCCCAACATCCACGTAGCACAATCTAACCTCCCTCAATAGTACCACCTAACTTGTCGTGGACCCTAAGTAGGTGTTGTTGCATTCTTGTATTCTAAGTAGACTCTGACCAGTGAAGTTTAGTTCACAATTAGGGGTTACGTCCTAATCATTCTTACATAGTATAGCCGAGCCATAACATCGTAACAAACCTTAAATGTGACTAAGGACCCAGAAAAGATATAGACACATAGCTTAAGACTCGATAATCCATCATACATAACTTGTCAAATATAAATTATAGTATAAATAGATTATCATGTTCATCGTGCATATTTAATATATTCATACATATACTAGAGTCCTAATAACACAAACAAATCAATTAGAATTAGATATTAGTATAATAAAATTTTTATTTTTTTTAGCTTGATCTTCGATATCATGCTTAAATAAGTCAAAGTTGATGCTTATAGATATCGTGCCTAATTCCTTGTTGCGTGTCAATATTTTATTCATAATATTCCAAATGGTTATTTTTTTTTCCTAAACTTCCCGTCATATAAAAAGTTAGGTCATGGTCCTTACCATTATGAAATGCATTTAATATACATAAAGTAAACTTCTCATATTCTCGAGGATTGTACATGTCACGTTAAATAACGCCTTTAACCATTTGTCACATTCAGCTAGTCAAGTACTATAACACGAGCCTCCAAAAGAGCTATCTTGGAACATTCACGACAACTTACAGACTATTTTTTTAAGGTTCGAACTCCACGATCAGTTATCTTTTGGGTAGACATAGATCAAAGGTCGATGACCCACCAGGAAAATAAAAAAATTAAAATGGGGTCGGGTCAATAAACAAGTGATTTAGATCGGATCGGGAGTAGAATTATTAAAGTCGGTGGAGGAGGGGACAAGGAAATTGCATAACAACCAAGAACTCAAAAAAGTTGTTTTCCTTTTAACTTGGACACAATTCATTTGCCAACAAGGATCTGAGCTGTCGCCTCTTCTATTCCGACGTGGCTCCTTCTCATATCCAACTAACTTTCCCTTTCATAATAATCATTCCAAAACGCCGTTTTGCTTTCCTGTTGGGCCAAGTCAAAATCCTCTACCCGCCAACCTTTTTTTGGATTTAATTTAATATTTTAAATTTTATTTATTATCAATATTTCTAGTTTTTATCTCCATTTGTAAATATTATAAATGCTAAAAATGGAAAATAAATATTTTTTTAACGTAAATAATTGGTGTGAATCAATGAATAATAGCACGCCACGTGTTGCGCTCACGTGGTTTTGACCTTACCAGATGTTTACTCCGTCGACGTGGAGCCACGTCAGGTTCAAGTGGCATGAGATTTAGATATTAAGGGAGTTATCTAGTGATACGCCGGTTCTTGAAACCCCATGGTTGGCCTTTTTGTGGTCCAAATCAACACGTAAGCTTTCCCCCCAATTTGTAGCCAGTTGCTTTAACTTATTTTGACACGTAATTACCTAATTTCATTAATTAAAAAATATATTAAAAATAAATAAATTTAAATTATAAAGATTAATATCTACAATATTTGTTGTATTATGATTATTTTTTTTACCATATGAATACAAAATGTACTCCAAAATATAATTACTGTTTCAAATCTTACCTTGGTTTTCGTAATTTGTCACTTATTATATTTTGTCCTTATATTATTAAAAAAATAATCTTGATTTTGTCTTTATATGTTAAAATTTAATGACATTAGATTAAAAGACGAAATCAACAAAGTTATATAATATAAAAGTGTACTTATTGATTTAAAATATTATTAATTCCTTCCATGCAATTATATATATATATATATATATATATATATATAATGAAATATAAAATATTTTAATTTATATCATTTCATATATACGACATATTTCATGCTTCCCTTAACATTTTTTAAATATATCATGTCTGCAAAATAATGTTTGAAAGTTAAATTATTATTATTATATTATAATTAGTATCTTCAAATAAATAAATAAATCTATTTAATTTTTTTTTTATGAAGAAATAAAAACATATAAAATAAATAATTTTTTCTTCTCATTTAAATTACTCCTCATTAAAGTTTTATTTATTTAAAAACTAAGGTGAGACTAAAAATTTAAATATTTTATGTACCATTTAAAAACTAAGGTGAGACTAAAAATTTAAATATTTTATGTACCAGGCGCACCGCTAATAGATATTGTCTTCTTCGTGCTTCTCCTCAAAGTTTTAAAACTGGTCTGCTAGGAAAAGGTTTGCACACCCTTCTAAATGGTGGTTTGTTATCCTCTCCAACCAATGTGGGACATCACAATCCACCCCTTTTGCCTAGCGTCATCGCTAGCACTCTTTCTTTTCTCCAATCATTGTGGGATTGCCCCCAAATCCCACCCTCCTATGGGACCTAGCGTCCTTACTGACACACCACCTCGTGTCTACCGCCTTCGAGGAAGAATGAGAAGGTTGGCACATCGTGGGAATGCCCAAAAAGGACAATATTTGCTAGTGGTAGATCTGGGTCGTTACATTTTACTTTTTAATTAAACCATTTTTGATAATACATTAATTTTACTCAAAACTGATTTGTGTGGTATGAGTACGACTTGGTTGGGCTGGTCACCCGACTAACTCAAATAAATTTCACAACCCTACTCAACCCAATTTGACCCTATATTTTAGGATTGAATTAGGTTGGATTCAATTGTCGAGTTATTTTTTTAATTATTTTGAAAATCCTACTGACGAAAATATCATAACTATCCGTAATAGTTGGGCTAAGTTGTAACCCTATTTTCAGTGGATCGAGTTCATCAACCTAATTTCATACTTTTCCTTCCCTACATCTGCGGAGATTTACAGTCCCAAAAAATTATTGAAACACGTGAACAAAAAAAAAAAAAAAAAAAAGAAAAGAAAATTGCAATTTGCAAGCTGCAACACTGACTGCGTTTTGTTTTCTTCCCCGTTTTCCCTGTTTTGTGCAGAAGCAACGGTACTGATTCATCTGATTCGAGCAGCAACTCACATGGCGCTCGCAGCCCGTGACGGACAACCCTAAAACAAAGAACATGTTCGTGTTCTACTCCTTCTCCCTGCACAACAAAACAGACGCCTTCAATTGATTCACATACAGATTCAGCAACAGTTCTTCGACTTTCCCGCCAAACAAATTTTATTTTGGCCCCATTTCTTTAATTTTTTTTTTCTTCTCAACTACCATCGCACCACGTTTTGATCCCCTTTTCTGCTATAAATACCCATTTCCATGGCGTCTTTACTTCAACACATTCGTTTTACATCAACCCTTTTTCCTTTTCGTCATTCTTCTCTGTTGTTTCGTTGTTCTTCTCTTCCTTCTTTATATCGTTCTTCTTGTTCTTTGAGTCGCGGGTTTTCGTCGGTTTGTTCTGTTTCTAATTGTTCTTCTTCGCCGGTTGCGGCAGCGGTGGTTAAGAGTACTAGATCGGAAGAGAAGAAGAAGGAGGTTACCATGACGGTTGGTGCTGGAATCACTTTGTCCGATGGGAATTTGACGGTTTTGGGAAATCCAGTTTTGTCCGGTGTTCATAATAATATCACCGTCACGCCGGCGCCTGGCGGCGGCGTGATGAATGGAGCCTTCATTGGAGTTAACTCCGATCAGATCGGTTCTCGCCGCGTTTTTCCTGTTGGGAAACTGATGTACGTTTCTGTGTTTTTCGTTATTGCGATTGATTTTAGGGTTTGAGATAATGAAATTTGGTGTTTGATTTGCAGTGATTTGAGATTCTTGTGTGCTTTTCGATTTAAATTGTGGTGGATGACTCAAAGAATGGGGACTTCCGGCCAAGAAATTCCGTTCGAGACACAGTTTATGGTGGTGGAAGCTCGGGATGGCTCGAACTTCACCGGAAATGCAGAGGAGAGCGCCGCCGTTTACACGGTGTTTCTTCCTATTCTTGAAGGCGATTTCAGAGCTGTGCTTCAGGGGAATGACAATAATGAGCTTGAAATCTGCTTAGAAAGTGGTAAGAATTTGAGAAACTCAAACGCATTAGATCAAAACTCATAACTCGAAAAGAATTAAGAAATTCAAACAGAATTCACAATCAAAGCTATGAACAATTCATGATATCTTGAGAATTAGAAGCATCACAATAGGATCATATGCTGGATTACCAAATCTAAATGAAACTAAATGGATCCAATGGTATGAACATGAACATGAACATGAACATGAACATGAACATCGAACTGAATATGGATCGGGACTGTATGATTAAATGACGTTGATCCTAGAGCTTTCCATAATATCTTAGAATTGGAGGAGAAAATTAAGGAACACAACAAGAACTACATGAACATTTTGCTGTTCTTTTAATGGAGATTTGAATCCTTGGCTGGTTGCAGGCGACCCTGCCGTAGATGGGTTTGAGGGTAGCCATTTGGTCTTTGTGGGTGCTGGATCAGATCCATTTGAAACCATTACATATGCAGTGAAGTATGTTTCGAGCTTGAACGCTTCTATTTCGTTTCATTTCTGCATTTGGTTTAGATATCTCATGTTTGTTTTGTTTCATTTGCATAGGTCTGTTGAGAAACATTTGCAGACATTTGCTCATCGTGATAGGAAGAAGGTAGCTCGATCATCCCGATGCGACATGTTTCATTGATTTAACTAGATTCGAGCTCGATTTCTTATGGATCAGTATTGTTTAACTATTTTATGTATGATATTTGGTAGATGCCTGATATTTTGAACTGGTTTGGCTGGTGTACGTGGGATGCTTTCTACACCGAGGTCGATTCAGATGGCGTGAAGAAGGGGCTCGAGAGGTGTGTTTCAATTTCAATGCATATTCCTCAACTCTGTTTGATTCTAATATTGGAAAAATCATTAACATTTGAGTATTGCAGCTTTGAGAGTGGGGGAATTCCTCCGAAGTTCGTCATTATCGACGATGGATGGCAATCGGTCGCTAAGGATTCGGCTAGCGCTGATTGCAAAGCTGATAACACAGCGAAGTAAGCTGCTAATTTCTGATGATGTTCATGTTCTTCGTTGATCAATGGCCAGTTGGGCTAACTTGATTGTGTTTTATTCAGCTTTGCAAACAGGTTAACAAACATAAAAGAGAATTACAAGTTTCAGAAAGATGGGAAGGAGGGTGAGCGAGTTGAGGATCCCGAGCTCGGTCTGCAGCACATGGTGTCCTACATGAAAGAAAAACACGCGACGAAGTATGTCTATGTGTGGCACGCCATAACGGGCTACTGGGGCGGTGTGAGTTCTGGAGTTAAGGAAATGGAGCAGTTTGAATCTAAGCTGGCATACCCTGTTGCGTCGCCTGGGGTCGATTCGAACGAGCCATGTGAAGCTTTGAATAGCATCACCAAAACTGGACTTGGCCTTGTGAACCCTGAAAAGATCTTCAACTTCTACAATGAACAACACTCATATCTTGCATCTGCTGGTGTTGATGGAGTTAAGGTCGATGTTCAAAATATTCTCGAGACGCTTGGGGCAGGCCATGGTGGAAGAGTTAAACTTGCTAGAAAATACCACCAGGCTCTCGAGGCATCGATTTCTCGGAACTTTCGGGACAATGGGATCATTTCGTGCATGAGCCACAGTACCGACGCTTTATACAGGTGACTTTTGTCTTCTATGTTTGATGATCATGTATAGCTGTGTTTGTTTCAAACCCTCAACCATTTCATGTTTATAATATCTTCAGTTCGAAGCGGAATGCTGTTATTAGAGCATCGGACGATTTCTGGCCAAGAGATCCGGCGTCTCACACGATTCATATAGCATCAGTTGCTTACAACTCCTTATTTCTTGGGGAGTTTATGCAGCCAGACTGGGATATGTTCCATGTAAGGACACGTTATTATTGTTGTTCTAGTTTCGAATCGTGGTTTACTCGATCGATGACTCCGTTGGATGCTAACTCGAAAACCTTCTTGATTTCAGAGTCTTCATCCTATGGCCGACTATCATGGAGCAGCCCGAGCCGTGGGAGGATGTGCTATATATGTCAGGTATGACATGTTGAGATCAATTAATCTGCAAACTGTCTTGACTTAGTGATGAATTCTTATACACTCCGATTTCGACGAACATTGTACAGCGACAAACCCGGTCAACACGACTTCAATCTCTTGAGGAAGCTCGTGCTCCCTGATGGTTCTATCCTGAGAGCCAAGCTCCCCGGAAGACCAACAAAGGATTGTCTGTTTATGGATCCTGCTAGAGATGGAAAAAGGTTCGTGTCTCGACATGTCGGTATAAACACATGGTTTCGTAACAGAATTGTATTCTAAAGCGCTTATAATTTTGCAGTCTTCTGAAGATCTGGAATTTGAACGATCTTTCGGGAGTTGTTGGGGTCTTTAACTGCCAAGGAGCAGGATGGTGTAAGGTTGGAAAGAAGAACCTGATTCACGACGAAAACCCCGACACGATCACAGGGGTTATTCGGGCTAAAGACGTTAGTTACCTGTCGAAGGTTGCAGGCAATGGCTGGACAGGGGATGCAGCCATATTCTCCCATCTTGCTGGTGAGTCTTTGTTTACATTGATTGCACGTTACCAGTTACGCTCGACTCGATTCATCTTCCGATCTTAAACTTACACATTCTTATCCATTACAGGAGAAGTAGTCTACCTACCACAGGACGCGTCGATGCCGGTAACCTTGAAAGCTCGGGAATATGAAGTCTTCACCGTCATTCCTGTCAAGGAGCTGGCCAACAGCATCAAGTTTGCTCCCATAGGTTTAATCAAGATGTTCAACTCAGGAGGAGCTGTGAAAGAACTGCACCATCAGCCTGAAAGTTCGAACGTATCATTGAAAGTCCGTGGTTCGGGGCTGTTTGGGGCATATTCGTCGAGCAAACCGAAGCGAGTGACGGTCGACTCGGAGGAGGTAGAGTTCGGATATGACGAGGAGTCTGGTTTGATCACCATTGAGTTGAGGGTACCAGAGAAAGAGTTGTATCTTTGGGACATTACCATTGAACTATGAGAACAAACTTGAAACCAGTAATTCATTTTTTAATATCTCTAAAAGGGTGAGGGGGCTTCTGTGTTGCCAACGAGGATCTGGATGGAATTTTGTTTTTTATATGATTTTTTATGTAACCCTTTTATAGACCCACTTGAAAGAAATAATACGAGTTTTGGTCATTGCATTATAAATCTTAGAATTAGTTCTTATTACAATTGGGGGAGCGACCCCGCGACCCCGTATGCCTGCCAGCTACTCGTTCTACCCACGTGGTTCCTCACTGCTCTCATGGTAGGTCTAAGGTACAGTGAGCTTGTTTAGAGGACCCTTGATTGTTTCCATACTCCCTGTCCCCTCTCAAGGTTGGTTTACGAGCTCTTGATTTGTTTCTACTCACAATGTTAGCTCCTCAAGTTAACTACTTACGTAGTCTATACTCTAGCGATCTTGTAAGCTTTTTTAAGATTTTCTTGGGTGCTATGGAGGTTTACTAGATTCTTAGGGCTTCTAGATAGTTTAGATCTCATCTCACTCTTCCAGAACACTCGGGGGTAGGTTCTCGGGGCTAATATAATCTTTGGGTGCAATCAAATTTAGACCTTTGATCTCCGCTTACGATCCCCTAGGGTACTCAGTCTACTGGAAATGTACTAACTTAGGTTAACGTGAAAAGCACTCTTGCTTTAGCGCCTTAACTTAACTTGCTTCATTATGCATGCTTTATTAGAGAGATATTCCTATCGACACCTAAAAGATGAAAATTATAATCTAAATGTTCATGCATATTCTAACCACCTAAGGTAGGATGTAATAGCACAAAAATAAATAAAGAAATAAACCAATAAAAATAATTATAAAAATAGTTAAAATAATAATAATAATGAATAAATTAATTAATTAACATCTCATCCCTTCCCACCCACAATTATCTCTCCTCAACCCATCCTTATGACAGAAAGTAAGCAAAAAGAAAAAGGAAAACAATATTAAAGCAATTTAATTGAGGAAAAAAAAAAATGAGAATGACCTTTAACCAGTTGAGATTCACCGGACATTTACGTGAAGATAGATCTAATCAATAAGGTATATATTAAATCTACATTTACTTTTATCCTATTGTTTTAGAAATCACAACCAATTATATTGTTAGATTTTCATTGAATTATTACAATGATCTAGGTTTGAGTTAGA
This sequence comes from Cucurbita pepo subsp. pepo, assembly GCF_057944985.1. Taxonomy (NCBI): domain Eukaryota; kingdom Viridiplantae; phylum Streptophyta; class Magnoliopsida; order Cucurbitales; family Cucurbitaceae; genus Cucurbita; species Cucurbita pepo. Next base: position 5,389,645 of record NC_141799.1, read on the forward strand.
AACGAAATGTCAATCATTTATACTAGTCAATTAGGTCAGGTTAGTAGATTAAATTTTTATCAGGTCAGATTAGTAATATTAGATTAAATTTTTATCAAATAGATAGATTAAATATAGAATAACCAAGAAAACTTTTGAATAGGAAACAATATTTGGAAACACAGATCACTAGAAATTTGTAACGCATGAGAACAGAATAAAAAGGACATGGATAAAAAAAAAAAATTAGAGAATTAAAAACCACAAACTAAATATAGAAGAAAGGGTAAACAGATAGGGTAAATACAGAAAATAGTAAAACCTAGAATCAAAATAGCTGTATCTACTCTCTTATAGAGTAGTAACTATGAAAAATAAGATTGTTAATAAAAATATAATTATAGATATATAACATACTTTTAACGATGGCCCAATGTAAATTAGAGAAATAATGTTGTAGAGTTCAAACCCGAAACTAATGTCATGGGCTCATATAGGTTGACCCAGATTTCAAAGGATGGAATCAAACTTTCATTAAAGATATATTCGTGACAATGACTTAAGCTAGTCAGGTAAGTGGCTCACCTGTCGTAGGTTACGCGTTATGTTAGGATCGCACAACAACGCACATGCTCGATCTAGATGAACACAAAGAATGGGATAGTGAAAATTGCAAGGAGAACGCTGGCTATTTTTTTATTAATGACTTCAGGTATGTACAACAAGATGACTTCAGGTATGTACAACAAGAGAGAGTACAGAGAATAGAAAGTACATCTTCAAAGCTCTACCGGACCAGATATATATATGGTTTAGTTTACTATATATAGCTTTACCAGATTTAGCTTTAACGGATATAGCTTTACCATATATAGCTTTACTGGATATAACCGTTGACCAAGCTATAAATAAGGAGCAGGCTCTATAACCTAACAATTCTCCCACTTGGAGACTGATCCAGTCAACCAAGAATTTCATTCTCAAACGTTTGCACCCTACCAATTAAGGCTTTGCATAACCTTAATTTTCCAACATCAACCCATTTTGTCAACATGTCTACTAGATTCTTTGCGCCCTTTATCTTCTCCAAACACATATCGCCTTCTTCCACTAACCTGCGAGTGAAGTGGTATCGTCTTCTAATGTGTTTTGTCCTTGAATGATAGACTGAGGTTTTCACCAACTGTATGACACTCTGACTATCTGTATAAAGGATCTTCTTGCACTGCTTCCTACCTAATTCTTCTAGATAGTCTGTCATCCATATCATCTCCTTTCCAGCTTCAGCTATTGCCACGTACTCTGCTTCAGTAGATGAAAGAGCAACGCATTTCTGAAGCTTGGACATCCAACTCACTACTGTTCCATCTATAGTGTAGAAATATCTAGATGTGCTCTCGCTAGAGTCTACATCTCCACTCAGATCAGCATCCACAAAACCTTGCAAAACTACTTTGCCATTGCCATAACAAAGTGAAGTATTGGATGTACCTCTCAGATATCTCAGAAGCCACTTCACAGCTTCCCAATGTTCTTTCCATGGATTAGCCATGTACTTGCTAACAACTCCCACTGCATGTGTTATGTCAGGTCTAGTGCAGACCATAGCATACATCAAACTCCCAACTGCAGAAGCGTACGGAACTGATGCCATGTGCTCACATTCCTCAACCGTCTTGGGAGATTGCCCCTTTGACAGTTTAATATGATTTGCTAAGGGGGTAGTCCTGGGTTTAGCATCATTCATCTTGAATTTGGACAACACCTTCTCAATGTACTGCTCTTGGGATAGATTTAATGTGCCAGCAGATCTATCTCGAGAAATCCTCATCCCAAGAATCTGGTTCGCTGCGCCCAAATCTTTCATCTCAAATACTGAAGACAAGCTTGCCTTCAAGTGGTTTATCTCCCTCATACTTGATCCAGCAATTAGTATATCATCCACATACATGAGTAGAAACACATAAGAATCAGTGTATTCTTTGAGGTAGTAACACTGATCCTTTTCACTCCTGTGGAAACCACTCTTGCACATGAAGGAGTCAAACTTCTTGTACCATTGTCTCGGTGCTTGTTTCAGTCCATACAAGCTCTTATTGAGCTTACACACCATGTGCTCCTTGCCTGGAGCTACAAACCCTTCTGGTTGGTGCATATAGATCTCCTCATCTAGATCTCCATGTAAAAACGTCGTTTTTACATCCATTTGCTCAAGGTGCAAATTCTCCGATGCAACAATACTCAGCAGAATTCGGATAGTAGTTAATTTCACAACTGGAGAAAAGATCTCAGCATAATCAATGCCTTTTCTTTGTGAATATCCTTTAACTACTAACCGAGCTTTAAACCTCCTTCTGCCATCTCGTTCAACCTTGATTTTGAACACCCATTTGTTCAACAAAGCTCTCTTTCCTGTAGGCAACTTAGTCAGCACCCACGTATTATTCCTTTCAAGTGAGCTCATCTCATCATCCATGGCTTGCTCCCACTTGGTTGAACCTTCCACTTGTAGAGCCTCATCAAAGGACTCTGGTTCTCCTTCGTCAGTCAGCAACAGATAATGTAATGAGGTTGAATATCTCTATGGTGCTTTGATAGTTCTGGATGATCTCCTCAACACCTGCTCAGGTGCAACTTGCTCCACGTCTGGTTCTTCAGCAATAGGATCAGGAGTTTCTTGAGCTTCTGTTGTACCATTACTGCGTGAATTTTCCTGCCACTCAAGTTCAACTCCCACTTGCTTCGTAGTCTCAGAGTTTATCTTCTCTTTGTCCTTGTACATGATATTTTCATCAAAGGTAACATCACAGTGTCTTAGGATTTTCATATTTTTCTCATCCCAAAACCTGTACCCGAACATGTCAGAGCCATAGCCTATGAAGTAGCATTTCACAGCCTTAGCATCAAGCTTATCTCTCTTCTCTGGATCAACATGAACATACGCAATACAACCAAAGGTTCTCAAGTGAGAGTACTTTAGTTCTTTTCCTGTCCATACTTCTTCGGGCAATTTGAACTTCAAGGGTACTAACGACCCTCTATTAATCAAATATGCTGCTGTGTTCACAGCATCAGCCCAGAATGTCTTTGGCTGTCCAGAATGAATCCTCATGCTTCTTGCTCGCTCATTCAATGTTCTGTTCATCCTTTCTGCAATACCATTTTGTCTTGCCTTACCGGGAATTGTTCTTATTAATCTAATTCCCTCAGCTACACAAAATGTTATAAACTCTGATTTGTTGTACTCTCCTCCATTGTCAGACCTCAGACATTTGATCTTCAAGCCGGTCTGATTTTCAACTTCAGCTTTCCACTTCTTGAAGGTGGTAAACACATCTGACTTGTGTTTCAGAAAGTAAACCCATCAGCTTTCCACTTCTTGAAGGTGGTAAACACATCTGACTTGTGTTTCAGAAAGTAAACCCATACCTTCCTACTGAAGTCATCGATGAAGGTGACGTAGTACCTTGATCCACCAAGTGATGAAGCTGGAGATGGTCCCCAGACGTCTGTATGGACCATTTCCAACCACACTTTCTTCGGTTCTCTGGCAGCCTTTGTGAAACTAACTCGTTTCTGTTTGCCCATAACGCAGCTTTCACAAAGACCTATATCAACAGATTTTAAGCCTTCTAAAGCTCCTTTCGCAGTCAGCATCTTCATTCCTTTGACGCTCATATGTCCAAGTCTATTGTGCCATAGACTTGAATTGGAAGCACTCTCAACAGCAGCAGTCATGTTTATACACTCTGCAGTAGTGTATAAGGTTCCGGATTTTGTGCCACGTGCAACAACCATGGCGCCCTTCACAATCTTCCATGAACTCTTTCCAAACTCTGCTGCATAGCCTGTGCTATCCAACTGACCAATAGAGATCAGGTTCTTCTTGAGACCAGGAATGTATCTGACATCTTGTAATGTCCACTGATTTCCTACTGGAGTTTGTATGGAGACATCTCCCTTTCCTTCAATCTCCAAGGTTTTGTTGTCGGCAAGATACACCTTCCCGAAATTTCCTGATTTGAAATTTCGAAACAATTCCTTACTTGGAGACGAATGGAACGATGCACCTGAATCCAAAATCCAGGATTCAGTTGGGCTATCCACACTAAGGATTAAAAGGTCCTGAGCATCTTCTATTGTATATATAGAATCATTATCATCTTCAGATTTATGATTCTGCTTCTTCTTCAGTTTTGTACAATCTGTTCGAAAGTGTCCTTTTCCCCCACAGCTCCAACACGTTACGTTGGGTTTGTTTGGAGATTTTTCCCGGTTCTTTGATTTTGAACGCCCATGTTTGTTTGAGCTCTTTGATTTGCTTCTTCCCCTTCGATCAACACTGAGAGCATTGTCTGATGAATCTCCAGTTTCCCGTTTGCGAATACTTTCGCTGAGAACTACATCTCAAATCAAACTTCAGTTTATCAGATCCTCGGGAACTGCTGATTGCGGCAACAACAGTATCCCATGACTCGGGTAAGGATGACATCAAAATCAACGCTTTAACTTCATCTTCGAAATTAATTTCCACCGAATCCATTTGACTTATGATCATATTGAATTCATTTATATGATCAGCAACACGTCCATCTTCAGACATCTGTAGATTGAACAATCTACGCATCAAATACACCTTGTTCATAACCGACGGTTTTTCATACATATTTGACAGCGCCTTCATCAGATCTGACGTTGTCTTCTCCTTGATGATGTTAAACGCCACATTTCTGGATAGCGTCAATCGGATCATCCCTAAGGCTTGTCGATCCTTGAGCTTCCACTGTTCCGTGGTCATGGTATCCGACTTCACCCCCAACAGAGGTTCGTGAAGATCTTTTTGGTACAGATAATCTTCAATCTGCGTCTTCCAGAAACCGAAATCGGATCCATCGAACTTCTCAATTCCAATCTTTGAACTTTCCATCTTCACAGATCGTGGTGAATTTCGCCTAGCTCTGATACCAGTTGTTAGGATCGCACAACAACGCACACGCTCGATCTAGATGAACACAAAGAATGGGAGAGTGAAATTGCAAGGAGAACTCTGGATAAAAGGATTTTTTTTTTTAATTGATGACTTCAGGTACAACAAGAGAGAGTACAGAGAATAGAAAATACATCTTCAAAGCTCTACCGAACGAGATATATATATGGTTTAGTTTACGATATATAACTTTACCAGATTTAGCCATCTACTATATATAGCTATTTACCATATATAGCTTTACCATATATAGCTTTACTATATATAGCTTTACCAAATATAGCTTTACCGGATATAACCGTTGACCAAGCTATAAATAAGGAGCAGGCTCCATAACCTAACACGTTATTTGCTGTATGTTGGCACGTGCCCGTGGATTTGCACGTGTCATTAAATTGTATGCTAGTTTAATGTGCTTAAGTACGAACTAATGTGAACGTGAACGTATGCTGTGTATGCTGCTTAGTTTGATGTGATATGTTATGCATGTGATGATATGTGGTCTCTGAATGATTATGGCATGATTGTATGGAATATGTGAGTGTGAACAGCATGAATTGTATGATATGAAACACGGTAAACTGTCTGGAATCATAACCCCGATAGGAATATGTATGAAATGTGAATTGAAAATGAGAATGACATGAAGCATGGAACGTGACAGGGGGGTTATGATCATTAATGATAAATGTAGAAGTAGGGGGGACCTCATGAATTATGTGTGTTCATGCATCTAGGGGGATACCCCTATCCCATCACGAGGGTACGGACGCGTACATCCAATGGCAGGACAACGATCATTATGCTTTGCATAGCGCTGCCGTGACGGTTCTAGTTTTAACGGGTCTCGGCATAAGAGGCTCCCAGAGTATGCCCACCGGATAAGGAAAGTGGCCCAGCGGTGTGCGAACTAGCTGGTGAGCCCATACTCGCATGTATGGGCTGTGTGTAGAGTATATGGTACACGTCCATGATTACCCGTTAGGACTGCACCGTAGGGAAAACGAAATGAAATAGAATGAAACGAAACGAAACGAAACGAAACGAAACGATAGGTCCCATCATTTCATTGCATGTGATTGTTGCATAACCCCGATAGGGGGTCACTTACTGAGTATTTCTTTAAATACTCAAGCCATGTGCTACTACATTTTTCAGGTTAAGGCAAGGCATTCCTGTACGGCTGACGACGGCATCGCAACTCGAGATCATGGCACATGCATAGGGTAGTAGTATTTGTTTTCTTAGACTTAGGCTAGACTAGGATGTTTTTAACTTAAACTCTTATTCATTTTGTTTAGTCTTTTGTTGTGTCCTTTTAAACATGTTTTCGAAACACATAAGTCCATGGCTGTGTTTTAAGATAAAGGTTATGTTTTATGGAATTTTGATGAAGTCTTCCACATTTAATGTTTATGGTACGTATACAGTAGCGACCTTAAATTAAGTAAAAAATTTCGGGTCGTTACATAAGATATGCTAGCATGTCCTAGCGATCATTACAAGTATATATTGAGAAAAGTCAGAATGACTACTTAGATGATGTGAGTGTTTCGGAGCTAACTTTTTTATGTATTAGGAGCTCAAAACTTCTTTGAAATTTCTGGAAGATCCTTTGAAATCGGCACGAAAAATAGATGAAAAGAGTTTGAACAGGACAAAAACATCACACACGACTGGAGCATCTCCTATGTGCAAGTATACATGCGACTATCCACACGAATTTGGAGGGAGTACATGTTCTCTGCGCATAATATGTGGCGAGCACGAATAGGCACGTCTGTGTCAGTTCTTGTCGGTGTTATAGTTAGGGTACCAAACTCTTTCTTGACCTGAGAACCTAGACCCTTAGCTTTTCTTCTTAAGTTTTGAGTTCTTGCTTAAGGACCATGGTCCTGAGTTTCTAAGTTCATGGTTACGAGAACTTTGGATCTTGATCCATGTTCTAGTCCTCATCCTTAGTTCTTAATTCTGTTCTTGTCTTTAGTCTTGTTCTTTATTTTTGTTCTATTCTCGTTATGTTCCCTAAGACAATCCCATTAGAATTTATGGTACAAGAGACTTAGTCTAAACCTGCCTCTAGGGTTTCATGCGTTCCATGCGATACAATTTGAAACCTATACCCAAGGCTTCTTAATTCCAAGCAGTGTAGTCTGAAACCTGCATCCAAGACTTCTTTTGTTACAAGCGCACTGTCTTAAAACCTATTCCCAAGGCTTCTAAGCGATATAGTCTAAATACCTACACCCATGGCTTCATATGTTTCAAGTGGTGTAGCTTAAACTTGCATCCAAGACTTCTTCGTTTCAAGCGAGGAAGTCTGAAAACCTAAATCTAAGGCTTTTTACATTCTAGGCCATGTAGTCAGAGTCATGAACATATTGTACCGTGAGAGGTTTAGGGGTTTCTTGAGTTTTTTAGTATGAGAACCTGGGTTCTTTATTCTTGAGTTGTACCTAGCGTTCTTCTTTGGCTTGTGTTTGTCTTTCCTTGGTTCTTTCCCTCCGAGCTTTTTGTTAGTTTCTATTCTTAGGTTCTTATTCTTGAGGCAAAATTCATAACATACTTTCTTAAATTTTACTTAAATATCATAAATTAGGAAGTCACATAGTAACATTCATAAGTTATTCAACGTACCATGAGGTCATGAAATATCCCTTGAAAATTCTAGAAAGATCTTGAATCTTGGTCATGGGTCATTAGGGGTAAGTTAGTCTTTTGCCATCCGTCTTGGCTTATACCCTAACATGTTCTAGAACCTTCGAGATCTTGTATAGATCTTATTAAGGTCATACTCAAGTTTCTTATAACCTTGAGAAATCTTTAGAGTCTTGAAAATTTTGTAAGGTTCTTATAGGGACATTTTGGTCATTTACCAATTTCTTCGGTTTAGGTTCTTAACTTCTCCCAAACTTGTTGAAATCTTAAGTAAAGTTTTATGTCCTTATACATAGGTCTTCCTTAAATCCTCGATTCATTTGAAGGATGTTTGAGCCTTAATATACTTTAAACATCTCTAGGGGTGTTTTAGTCAATTTTACCCCTAATTTTTTGTTTAGTACCTAAACGTACTCTAATGACTTTGAAACTTTACCTAATCTTTAAACACAATGAAATAAGGTTATTTCGAACGTTATTTGGGCCATGGATCGAGGCATCATGCTCATTTTGCATTGTTACTTGGTTTACCTACTTATTTTTATCCAATGACCACCAAATTTCAAGTATACGCCGATTTTATTTAGTGGGTTATTTAAACATTACTTGAATCTCGAGCAAATAACTCAATTGAGACTAAAGAAAATCACTCGATTTGGGGATGAGACGCGTGTTCAGGTGGCGTTCCAATTTGAGGCGTGAGTCTTAGGTCGCAGGTTGTGGATCATGTGTGTTGAGTGTAGGTTTTGGGTCCAATCTGAAACCGATGAATCCTTCTTCTCGACCCGAAGACCCTTCAGTTTTTCTTTTACGAATCCCTTTCTCTCACTTCCCGAACATCTCCGACGACGTTTCTGTCATCTCTCCTTTCCAAATTTGGCTGCTCTGCGTCTCCATTTACTTCCAACGTGTTTTGTTCTTAGTGAAAGTTAATATTATTTAATAAATTTTAAAATCATTTCTTCAAAAAAAAAAAAAAAAAAAAAAAAATCTAATGCCTTGTATAATTAAATTGCAGCCTTTTTTGAAATAAAATTTGGAATCAAATTGTTGTTTTTTAATGATAGAAATTGATGGAAAATAATTTGGAAGAATGAAAATGAAATGACGAGAAAAGACCTTATCAATTATGGAAATGTGATCCCCTTTGGGTTTGTTCAAAGGTTAAGTTAGGAATTTGGTGTTATTATCCTATTTGGTCTTTTGTGGAGTGAGAGGTCAAATAATAATTTTCAACAAAACTTTCTATTTTTATTTTCAACCTAATTTATAAGATTTTCATTTATTTAAAGTCAACCCAATAAGTTTATAGTCAACCAAAACGGTACGAGTTGGGTTGATGAGGTTTTTATATTATCGAGTTTTTTGAACACGCTGGGATAAAGACTAAATTTTACCTGGTTGAGAATTATCCTGAAGATTTGATTCTTGAATGTTTTGGATTTATTTGGTTCAATTCCCATTCTGTTATATAGGTATATAGGTACAGAAATCAACTGATTCATGTATAAGAATTAGTATTATTACGAGTATATAAAATTTTGTTTAGCATTGCTATGAGATATGAAGTCATTGTCATTTTGTATTAAAATGAGACTGTGTAGGTGGAGAGATACACTTGTAAACATTTTGGTTATAATGATTAGCTACCATCACAAATATAGAAAAATTTCTTCTCTACGAACCACGTAAATCTTTGTGTCTCTTTATTTATTTATGTTTGTAGGTACGTGAGTACAATCGATTTTGCTCCCGCTTTTGCTACAATAAATATTTGAAAATACCGAGATTAAAATAGAATAAAACTCAAACTACAAGAATCAAAATGGTATTTTAACCTAAATTTTGTTCGTGTTAAAAATCAAGCCACCTATGAAAAAACTCGAGAAAAATAGTCATTTAAACGTGTTATTCTCTAAATTAATATAATTTTTTTTCGATTTGGGCTAGATTGATTTTTTTTAAAATTTGAAAATTCGTATCAGTTTGCAAGGTGACATTTTTTAGGTCGGGTTAACCTACCAACTCAAACATAGGGTTACCGTCCAACCTTAGTTTTAAATATTTAACATTTTAATTTTATGATATTTTAGTTATTAATAAAGTATAATACTTTTAAAAGATTAAAAAAAAGAACAACTCGATAATTCAACCAAAATTAAGAATTGGATTGGACTGTAAACTCCATTTAATAATACACCGTTAAGATTGAGAGATGATGTGACTTGCTTTGACATCCAATAAATTAAATATTGAGTGATTTATTAATTCGTCTTTTTAAATACTTTTTAAAAGTATTTTTTAAATACTTCGTTTCGAAGTGGACATCACTATTGTTACACTTTCTCACGAGACCCCATGAATTTAAAATAATTTAAAATATTAATAGACGATAACACTATGAATGAACCGAGACCACATTTAAATTAGACAAATTTTAAAGACATGATGACAAAGAACATGTAAGTAAGAACAAACTATGTTGAAAATACCTATATTGATTTGTAGGGATAATCGTCACTTTAAGTAGAGGAATGTTGAACACAACTCTATGTGGAAAACATTCGCACACTTATTTACAAAACACTCAGTAGAAATTATTACTTTGTATTGCTTGACATTTCTTGAGATGATAAACTAAGTAGGGTGGGGGTATTTATAACCGATGATAAGTAATTAATTCCTAAAATTTCTGAACGTCTCATCCTAAATCATTTTCTTAACATAAATATAGTCACTCATACAATGGTTGGGCTTAACGCTATTGGGCTAGTGATGATATTTTAACAAGGAATATTTAACGTGACCATATCGCAGGAGATGTGGAGAAATGTCGGGATCATCAAGTACCGAATCTAGGTTCCAAATCTTGATCATGGGTCGTTACACAAACGACTGGATTTTTTATTAAAATAAATTCATTATACCTTTTTTTTTTTTTGGCTAATGGGACAATGGTCCATACTACCAAGCTTTATTAAAAAAAGTGGGAAGGAGAAATCAATATCTATTTTTTATGTCCTTTACCACTTTATGTAGTCTTATGCTTGGAAATATTGTAGTATGAGATGCTCCTTTACGTGGTCTTTATGTAATTAATTAAATTCTATCTTGAAAACGAGGGTATAAGGAAATTCGAATCGGACCAAACTGGTCTAACTAAACCGAACCAGACAGCGGTGACGTCTTCCCTTGATTACCTATGCTTGAGAACAACGGAACCCACCAAACGAGCGCATATGTACCACATAGACCTACCCTTCAGCTAGCACATCCTCATGCTATCAAAGCTATGAAGGGAAAAGAGCCCGCATAATATCATGACATACATAGATATCGTAATGTACACGTTCGTACTCATCACAACAGGGAAGTACTCTACTATGAGATGCTCCTTTATGTAATTAATTAAATTCTAGCTTCAAGACGAGAGTATGAGGAAACTCGACCAAAAAATTGGTTCAACTAAACCGGACCGAATCGGTCTAACTAAACCAAACCAAACAATGGTGACGTCTTCCCTTGATTACCTATGTTTGAGAACGACATAACCCACCAAACGAGCATGAACCCACCAAACGAGCGCATATGTACCACCTAGACCTACCCTTCAGCTAGCACATGCTCATGCTATCAAAGCCACGAAGGGAAAAGAGCCCGCATAATATCATGACATACATAGATATCGTACTCATCACAACAGGGAAGTATCCCGATACAAAAATGAATGAGATTCCCATAACTTTAAATCATGACGTAAACGTATGATGCAGATCATACGTTTATGAATACATATGTGCAGTGCCACAAGGGTAATGTTGGTATTTTTTAAAAGATTATAATAGAGAAATTGAGAGGGCAGGAAGGGGCAGGCGCCACAGCAATAGAAGCCCTAATATTCAAACTCTGCGTTCATATGTTCTACAGAACCTTCTTCTTGTTTCCACCAACACACTGTTGAGTTGCAGCCAGCCATTTTTTCACTCTGCAACAATCGAACGCTTCAATTTTCAACTTCAGAAAGCTTCGATTCATTCCTTCTTTTTTCTCTGACGCCTTAAAACATTTCTGTTCTACTCTCAGAGTAGAGCTTAGAAATGGGTTACTGTTTGATTTCCTCTCAATCTCTCACTTCCAAGTCCATTTTGTGTCGATCGTCGTTCATTCGTGGTTCTTCCGGTTCGTGTTTGTTCAATATCAGCCATGCGCGGTGTTTTTCTTACTCCAGCAGAGTCGGATCGACTTCTCTCAAGATTCAGCCGTGGCAGGAACGGCTCTATCCGGTTGGGAAGCTGTACAGGCGAAACTGTTTGGTACGATGCGAGAAAAATGATGAGAAGACGATAAAACAGACTACAGGAGGGAAAATTGGGAAGAGGACTGATTTGAAGAAGATTTTGATTCTTGGTGCAGGGCCCATTGTGATTGGGCAGGCGTGTGAGTTTGATTATTCTGGTACTCAAGCTTGCAAGGCGTTGAAAGAAGAGGGATATGAAGTTGTGTTGATTAATTCGAATCCGGCTACGATAATGACGGACCCGGACTTGGCTGATAGAACTTATGTTACTCCGATGACACCAGAGCTTGTGGAGAAAGTGCTTGAGAAGGAGCGGCCGGATGCTCTGTTGCCCACTATGGGCGGCCAGACGGCGTTAAACTTGGCAGTTGCTTTAGCTGAAAGTGGTGCGCTTGAGAAATATGGTATTGAGTTGATTGGAGCTAAGCTTGATGCAATTAAGAAAGCTGAGGATAGGGATTTGTTTAAGCAGGCTATGAAGAACATTGGGGTTAAGACGCCACCTTCAGGGATTGGGAATACGCTTGAGGAATGTATTGAAATTGCTAGTCAGATTGGAGATTTCCCTTTGATCATTAGACCAGCTTTTACATTAGGGGGTACTGGAGGTGGGATTGCTTACAATAAGGAGGAATTTGAGTCTATTTGTAAGGCGGGTTTAGCGGCGAGCTTAACATCCCAGGTTCTGGTGGAGAAATCATTGCTGGGTTGGAAGGAGTATGAACTTGAGGTCATGAGGGATCTTGCTGATAACGTGGTGATCATTTGCTCCATTGAGAACATTGATCCTATGGGGGTTCATACAGGGGATTCCATAACTGTGGCACCTGCTCAAACTTTGACTGATAAGGAGTATCAGCGACTGAGAGATTATTCCATTGCTATCATTAGGGAAATTGGTGTTGAATGTGGTGGTTCAAATGTGCAATTCGCTGTTAATCCAGTTGATGGTGAGGTGATGGTGATTGAAATGAATCCCAGAGTTTCCAGGTCCTCTGCTTTGGCTTCCAAGGCTACTGGTTTTCCAATAGCGAAGATGGCTGCCAAATTGTCAGTTGGTTATTCCTTGGATCAGATTCCGAATGATATAACAAAGAAAACGCCTGCTAGTTTTGAGCCTTCAATTGATTACGTGGTGACTAAGGCAAGTTTTTCTGCATAAGTTTTCTTTTTTTGTTATCTTTTGAGTGGTTTTGGAATTGAAAGTAATGGGATATTGGTCCGTTGTTTAAATGATATATACAGAATATTATATACCGGAAAGTTTAGCATGGTTGTAATTTGTGATTCATTCATTTAAAAACTTCAACATTGTCCAAAGCCCATACTCCTGCATAGTCTTTAAAGATAATTTGTTGAGCTTGAACAATCAATTGAGAATAACAAAGTTTGTGTACTCCAAATCTTAGTTCTTTGGTGTATAGAAAATCCATAGTTGTATGGTTCTATGAAAATCGAGCATAGTATAGAGGAGATTTTGAATGTGCATATTATTCCTTGTCTATGGTAAACCCATTTCCTTAAAATATTCTATCTCACATTTTAATGCTAACAGTTTTGTGATCGAGACGATATGTTGTCCTTGCTATGATTGTTATATTCATTTAAGAAAGTTTGGTATAGTGTATATGATTAATACAGAATTTCTATATCGTCCTGCGAGCTTACTTGATGTCGTTTGATACTTTATCCATCTTTTGATCTTCATTACTTTTGCTCCTGCTTCTCCCCACACCTATTTTCGACATGTTTACATCTCTTCTCCCTGTAAGTGTTTTTGCATGTTTTCTTGTAGATTCCCAGATTTGCTTTTGAGAAGTTCCCAGGTTCTCAACCAATCTTGACAACTCAGATGAAATCAGTTGGTGAGGCTATGGCTCTTGGCCGCACTTTCCAAGAATCATTTCAAAAAGCTGTAAGATCATTGGAATGTGGATACTCTGGATGGGGTTGTGAACCCATTAAACAGCTTGATTGGGATTGGGAACAATTGAAATACAGCCTCCGAGTTCCTAATCCAGATCGCATTCATACTATATATTCTGCAATGAAGAAGGGAATGAAAGTAGACGATATTCATGAGTTGAGTTACATTGATAAATGGTTCCTTACTCAGTTAAAGGAGTTGATCGATGTGGAACAATACCTCTTGGCTCAGAGCTTGTCTAATCTGACCAAGGAAGATTTCTATGAAGTAAAAAGGAGAGGTTTCAGTGATAAGCAGATAGCATTTGCCACTAAATCAACTGAGAACGAGGTGCGCTCTAAGCGAATATCTTTGGGTGTCGTCCCAGCTTATAAGCGGGTGGATACATGTGCTGCAGAATTTGAGGCAAATACTCCTTACATGTACTCTTCTTATGATTTTGAATGTGAATCAGCTCCAACTCAAAAGAAAAAGGTTTTGATATTGGGTGGTGGCCCTAATCGTATTGGTCAGGGTATTGAATTTGACTACTGTTGCTGTCACACGTCATTCGCTCTCCAGGTTTGTGTTTCATATTTTAAATAATCGAAACATGCCCATGAATTAACTGGTACGGTTTAGGAAGCTTATCTTATTGCAATATTTTTCGATATTACTGATAATTAGTAATCTAGTATGACAGATTGGCTTGATTCCATTCTGATGCAATCTTATATTATTAGGTTATTTTGATTGCCACTGTTAGAGCACTGTTCTGCATATGATAGTTATATCATGTACAGAAAATGTTGGATGATTATTCTTAACCTTAGTTTGTACCTTTAAATTTTCACCTAACTTGTTTTTGTAGGATGCGGGATATGAAACAATCATGATGAACTCGAATCCTGAAACAGTGTCAACAGATTATGATACGAGTGATCGGTTGTACTTTGAACCCTTGACAGTTGAAGATGTTTATAACATTATAGATTTGGAACGTCCGGATGGCATCATTGTACAATTTGGAGGTCAAACACCATTGAAATTGGCTCTCCCTATACAGAAGTATTTAGATGAGAACAAGCTTAAATGTGCTAGTGGTGATGGACATGTTCGGATTTGGGGTACATCTCCAGATTCCATAGATGCGGCTGAAGACAGAGAAAGGTTCAATGCAATCCTCAAGGAGTTAAAGATAGAACAACCAAGAGGGGGCATTGCCAAGAGTGAAGCAGATGCTCTCTCCATTGCTAAGGATATAGGATACCCAGTTGTTGTCCGCCCTTCTTACGTTCTAGGTGGTCGAGCAATGGAAATTGTGTACAATGATGACAAACTAGTGACTTATCTCGAAAATGCGGTGGAAGTTGATCCAGAACGTCCTGTATTAGTCGACAAATATCTGTCTGATGCTGTTGAAATTGATATTGATGCATTAGCTGATTCACATGGGAATGTGACAATTGGTGGGATAATGGAGCATATCGAGTTGGCTGGCGTTCATTCGGGTGACTCTGCTTGTTCACTCCCAACGAAGTCGATTCCATCATCTTGCCTCGATACTATTAGGAATTGGACAACAAAATTGGCGAAGAGACTAAATGTCTGTGGGCTTATGAACTGTCAGTACGCAATCACTTTGGCAGGGGAGGTTTTCTTACTCGAGGCAAATCCACGTGCTTCCCGAACGGTCCCATTTGTTTCTAAAGCCATTGGGCACCCATTGGCTAAGTATGCTTCCCTTGTTATGTCCGGGAAGTCTCTATATGAGCTTGGCTTCACGAAAGAGGTGATCCCCAAACACATGTCAGTGAAGGAAGCCGTCCTTCCTTTTGAGAAGTTCCAAGGCAGCGATGTCCTATTGGGGCCTGAGATGAGAAGCACGGGTGAGGTTATGGGTATTGATTACCAGTTTCCTATTGCATTTGCAAAAGCCCAAATTGCTGCAGGGAATAAGTTGCCACTTTCTGGAAGTCTGTTCCTCAGTTTAAATGACCTAACAAAGTCCCATCTTTCCAAAATAGCCACGGCATTTTTAGAGCTTGGATTCAGCATCACTGCAACTTCTGGAACTGCCCATGTTCTTCAATTGCAAGGCCTTCCTGTCGAGCGAGTGCTGAAACTGCACGAGGGGCGGCCTCATGCTGGTGACATACTTGCTAACGGGCAAATTCAGTTGATGGTAATCACTAGTGCTGGTGATGATCTCGATCAGATTGATGGACGACATTTGAGGAGAATGGCTCTTGCATATAAAGTTCCGATAATAACTACGGTTGCTGGAGCATTGGCAACTGCTGAAGCCATAAAGAGTCTGAAGGCGAGCTCGATTTCAATGATTCCTCTTCAGGACTACTTCGTCGAGACAACAAGTGGGAGTCAAAAGGACTTGCAGTCAGCTTCAATATGATTCTGCTGTATATACATTTGTAAGTGTTCATATTACTTAACATTCTTCGTCGTATTAGTTATCTTCTGGCCTACCGATTTATTCCGTTTCGCCTTCTGTTCGTCCCAGGTTCCCCAAGTTCGGCTCTGCTAGTCTATGTAAGCTTATGATAGCAAATTTTACGTGCGACACTGCTGTTTGATTTGGACTTAAACTAGTAATTTAAATAACTTTCATAATTATACAACTATTTCATGCTGTTGGTATCTTCCCAGTTCACAGCAGTGGAGAAAAATCTTTCAGATGTCTCCATTGTAGGCATGTAATGGCGTGTGCTCAGTCCTCCATTTCAAGGGTAGATATAAATCTAGTTCCTCCTTGACTGTGAAGAAGCAGCCTCCATTTATGAATGCTTGGAGAAACATTTTCAAATAAGAATCAAAGAGTTGAGGTATAAATTTCTTGGATTCTCTTTCAATGCATTTATTTGCCATTACTTGTTTTGACCTGCTATGTCCTAAATAGGTAAGACATCTTTAGAGAGACACCTATCAATCATCAAACTATGCTTCCAACCTTAAAAGTTCTAGAACACTAGTGAGGAGAAGTTTTTTTCTTTTAAATTTCTATAAGATTTTGAAAATTTAAGGTACGAAAAGAGCGTGTTATGATCGCTACTATTGAAAAAAAAAAGAGAAAATCTAACATTTCTATATAGTTTTCTTAATGATCATAGTTGATACCTTTACTCTGTTCTTGGCTCAAGAAACATAGAGGCGTGCATGGTGTCACAGCCTTGTTATGAAGAGAGTGTGTTATGATCGTAACGCTGCATGGTTAAAAATGTACAACTGTGACACATGGCTTGTCACATGGCTTGTGTCTCCCTTGTTCTTCTCTTCTCCTTTACCTTATGGCTTGATCTTTTTGTGCTGACCCGAATTTTGTTTTGTATTGGTCTTTTTATTGTTTGTTTTGCCTTTGACTTTTCTTTTAACTAGTCTAGTTTACACATAATATTGGTCCACACTCTCGATTTGGAATTCATAGTTTGACTTTTGCGGTAGGCTGAATAGAGAGAGTCCGATTTAAGAGTAATTGTTTGTCATTAGTTATCGTCTCTCAAATATAGGCCTCGGAATATCCTTAAGATTTTCCATCAAACCTCGTTGTGATGAATATTGATTTTGAATAAGTGCTCCTTTATCCTTACGATTACTCATCAAATTCGGTAGCGATGATTATGAATTTTCATAAGTTTAATAAGATTAATATTGATTTGTATAATTGCACAATATCTTTTCGGATAATAAAATAGTCTTAAATATCAACTAGGAAGAAAATGGAATTCACAAAAATTCATTTTTGAACCAACACTACAACAACAATAGAAATTTGCTTCAATCCAATCAAATATGACATCACCTGCACGTCGGTAAGTTATTACGTGCATCTCACCCTTTTTTTAGTTCATAAAATGCAACTAAAATACACCCTGCAACTAAACTTCGTAGTTTGATTCTAATTTGGCAAAGAAAGTGTGATGAGGAGGCATTCAATTAAGTGTGAAAATTGTGAGTTTGTAGTTTGTTTTTTTAGAACATCTAATCAAAGTCGTTTTCTAAACTGCAATTAGTTAGACCCAAAACATCACTTCCATTGTTTAGAGACGTGACCGTTTAAAATAAACGTGTTTAAAAAATTCGATCAATCAAACTCAATTAGTACGCTTTGATCGAGTTTTAAAAGCCCTTTTGTTCTCCTCCCCAACCAATGTGAGAGGTCACAATCCACCCCCCTTCGGGACCCAGCATCTTTACTGGCAGATCGCCTCGTGTCTACCCCTTTTGAGGAAGAGCAAGAAGGTTGGCACATCGTCTGGTGTTTGGCTCTGATATCATTTGTAACGGCCTAGATCCACCATTAGCAAATATTGTCCTCTTTGGGCTTTCCCTTCCGGGCTTCCCCTCAAGGTTTTAAAACGCGTCTACCAGGGAAAAGTTTCCACCCCTTATAAATGGTGTTTTGTTCTCCTCTCCAACCAATGTGGGATAAAGATGTATACCTTAAAGTAACCCATCCCAATTGAAAGGTTTAACTCATGTCATCAATACTATAATGACCACCAACTAATAGTAAAGACAATAAAACATCCTTAAATCCAAACAACTATATGGATTGTCATCCCCTGAAATTTTTGTGATATGATTAGAACACCTTATTTCGTATCAACTACATTGAGATTGAGTCATAAATTTTAATTAAATGATTAAAAATGAATAAATAAATATTCTACGATTTAATATTTTACTTTTATTAAATACAAAAATTTGAATAAATAACTCACAACAACCCAAACTAACCAAACCTAAAAAAAAATTTACAGTTGAGTTGGGTTCACTCTTCAACGAACATTGTTTGGGTTCAAAAAATTTACAATCCAAAACAACGAATTGAGTCTAAAAAAGTCTCAACTCGACCCAACCCGACTCGATTCACGAACACTTGTAATTAAAAATGATTTCTCCGACATTTAAATGATTTATTTCCTCCTTAATTATGAATGGTTGGAGAAGATGTTTTTTAATAAAGTTGAAGGAAATTATGAGTTGTTGGATGTTCACGTTATTTAATACATATAAATATTAAAATAATTTAGAATAATAATGAATTATTTAGTTATTTACTGAAATTATTAAATAATAAGCTACCAATATATTTAAGATATTTGGTTAATCAAATTAAAGTAATACAAAAATTCATTATTAAGGTATCATATTAAAATTGGCCCAGAGTGATTGGGAACATAATTAATAAAAAATGCCAAGAATTTTATGTTTATATCGTCCGATAATAGCTTCAGAGAATGTTAGCCCAACTAAGAAAGGAGTTCAGGAGGTATGCGAATCGTATAGTGGGTCCATACTCGCACGTATGGGTCGTATGTAGAATAGTAAATACACATCCAATTACTCGCTTACGATAGTCGCCCAAGAGAATACACACTGAAATGGTAGGTCCCATTTATAATTATATGTGTTTGCATCTAGCCTCGATAGTAAGGTCACTTACTGAGTATTTCTTAAAATATTCAAGTCATCTACTCCTCTTATTTACCCGATAAAGGCAATGCTCCCCTATACGGCTAATAGTGGCATCGCAGCTTAGAAACCATGACACATGCATAAGATAGTTTGTGTAGACTATAAGTTCGTATAAAACATTTTCCTTATATTATTTTTAATTTATATTAAAGTGAACAAACATATATTATATTTTTATGATAAAGTTTTAAATGATTGTTTCCGCTCCGATAGTGACTTTAGAATAATATTTTATTTTATTTGACCTTACAAATTTATATTAATTTTTTTATTTGAAGATAATTAGCAAAAAAAAAAAAAAAATTTAAAAATTTAAAGACTAATATTTATAATATATTATTAATAAAAAGAAATTTAATTAAATAATTTTGACTTTTTTAAACGCAAAAAGTCAGGCAACATGACTGTTCAAGCATCAGTAAAAGAATAAATAAATAAATCAATCAATTTCAGTTTTCCCGATAATCCTCCTCCTCCGCCTCATACATTAAATCCTCCGACCAAGACCAGCAAGAACAACCGTTTTGACCACACAGAAATGGGCGGCGGCGACGGCGGTTTGCACGGCGAAGAAGACGATGACCGATCGACCTTGATCGGCGAAGCGGCAGAGGAATCGATCGAGAGAACTGGTAAGACGCGATCCGAGTGCAAATTTCAATGCGATCAATTTATTTTTGAATTTAATCGATTTGCGATTTGTTATTGCGTGTGTGTTTGGGGGAAATTTTAGGGAGTTTGACGACGGCGGTTGCTCATATAATTACCGGAGTGATCGGCGCCGGCGTGTTATCTCTGCCGTGGAGTGTGGCACAGTTAGGATGGATCGCCGGACCGGTGCTGTTGACGGTGGTTTTCCCGGCGGTGACTTTTGTATCGGCGTTTATGATGTCCGACTGTTACCGATATCCAGATCCAGAAGTTGGGCATTTGAGAATCCGATCGTACTCCGAAGCTGTGAAGTTGCATTTAGGTTCGTACACACTTTTCTCTCTCTATAAATCAATTAAATATTTTTTCTTATTATTAATTATTATTATTTTATTTTAAAAAATTTTAGAAAATTTTTATTTTTTTAAAAGTTTTAAAATACTTTTATTTTAGACTTACCCATTAAAAAAAAATAATTCACACCATCCCTATATAGACCAAAATCGTCTATATCCACATTTTATAGATTATCTCTAAATTTTAAATGTTATTATTGGAAGCTTTATGAATATTTTTAAAGGGGTATTTACAACAAGAATATATTTAATTTTTATTTAATATTTTTAAACATTAATGATTTCATTTAAAACAAATATAAGGATATATATATATATATATATATATATATATATATTAATTTAAGGTTTAATTAATTAAAAATGAATTTTTTATTATGATAAATATGCAGGAGAAAAGAGGGAGAAGATATGCCGTGTGCTGATAGTGATAAACTTATGGTTTAATGGCGTCGCCTATCATATTACCACAGCCACCAGCATCAGGTATCATCCATTTTCCTTTTATTAATACAAATTTTTATTTTTTTATTTTTTTATTTTTTTCTATTTATGGCTAAATTTATGTTTTTAAATTGAAATTAAAATTGCTTCTTTTTTTTTTTTTTTTAAATAATGTAATTATTGTGATTTTTAGTATAATGACTGAAGTGGATATGTTATAAAAAATATCATTTAAATATTTTACAAGTTTTTTTTAACAATTATTTATTTTATTAAAATTTGATTTATTCATATTCAAAGTCAAATTAAGTATCTGGTTCTTCTAGAATGTACTTTTTAAAAGGTATTAAGAAATAAATTTTATGGGGAATTTAATGGGTTTGAGATTTAGTTCTAATAGAATCCACCTTTTTAAGTAAATAACGAATTTTTAATTTTATCCTTAAATAAATTTAAGGTAGTTTATTCAAGAATAACTGAAATGTTTAAAACTTTTTTTTTTTTTTTTTTTTTTTTTTTTTTTTTTTTGTCCTAATAAAACTTTTTAGGATATACCGTAAATTTTGGTACTATTAGTGTCACAATCACACTTTTTTGGGACTATGTAAAAAGATTGTGTAGTAATCACTCTCACTTCTAAGTGAGTCGGTCAATGTAACGACCAAAACCCACCGCTAGTAGATATTGTTCTCCTTAGGCTTTCCCGACCGAAACCCACTACTAGCAGATATTGTTCTCCTTGGACTTTCCCGACTGAAGCCCACCGCTAGCAGATATTGTTCTCCTTGGACTTTCCCGACTGAAGCCCACCGCTAGCAGATATTGTTCTCCTTAGGCTTTCCCGACCGAAACTCACTGCTAGCAGATATTATTCTCCTTCGACTTTCCCGACTGAAGCCCACCGCTAGCAGATATTGTTCTCCTTGGGCTTTCCCGACTGAAGCCCACCGCTAGCAGATATTGTTCTCCTTGGGCTTTCCCGACTGAAGCCCACCGCTAGCAGATATTGTTCTCCTTGGGCTTTCCCGACTAAAGCCCACCGCTAGCAGATATTGTTCTCCTTGGGCTTTCCCAACTGAAGCCCACTGCTAGCAGATATTGTTCTCCTTGGGCTTTCCCTTTCGAGTTTCCCTCAAGGCTTTAAAACGCGTCTGCTAGGAGAAGATTTCCACACCCTTATAAATGGTGTTCTATTCTCCTCCTCAACAAATGTGGGACATCACAATCCACCCCCGTCACAATCCACCCCCCTTCAGGGCCCAGCATCCTTGCTGGCACTCGTTCCTTTCTCCAATCGATGTGGGACCGCCACCAAATCCACCCCTCTTCGAGGCCCAACGTCCTTACTGGCAAACTGCCTCGTGTCTACCCCCCTTCGGGGAACAACCTCCTCGCTGGCACATAGTCCGATGTCTGGCTCTATCATTTGTAACGACCCAGGCCCACCGCTAGCAGATATTGTCCTCTTTGAGCTTTCCCTTTCGAGTTTCCCCTCAAGGCTTTAAAACGCGTCTGATAGGAGAAGGTTTTCACACCCTATGGTGTTTTGTTCTCCTCCCCAACCAATGTGGGATATCACAGTCAATTCAAAATTGTGTCGTCGTTGACACGAACCACATGTACCCATGCCTTCAGCCCCATTTTCAGAAGAAAATTTTAGAAAATAGGGGAAGAGATGGTATGAAGAATTGATAACTAGTAGTATTCTCTCACCGTACATTTTGAGACATTTCATATGTGACAGAGGTAGACATGAGACATTTCATATGTGACAGAGGTAGACATGATTTCTCTAAAGGGTCATACACACACAAAAAGATATAATAATAAAATAATATAACATGAAATCGACGAAGTAATACAACATGAGCTAGACCTAAGGGTTTGGCATGACACACGTGTGTGGCCACAGGCAACATGCCCTAGACAAGCATGATTGTGACATCCTCCCTCACTTAATTGGTTGACGTCCTTGTCAACCATTTTCGTTCAAACTTGGAAATATGACCTACGATAGACTTTAGGTCTTCAATGCGTTCCTAACTCCTCTTGGCATCAGGTAGTCCCTTCCACTTTACTAGAAACTCTTGAGCATTTCGTCGTGGTCTATTGATGCGATGTGTTCACTCGATTAGGATTTCTTATACTTCTTTCTCAGTGGAACTCTTCATCGTGACTGGCGAGTGTGTCGGGTCGTTGGCTTCGTATCTTCCTTATCAAGGTGATACAGTTTCAAATTACTTACATGGATAACAGAAGGATTAAAGTCGATATGAAGTCTTCCCAACTTTCTCGATGACCTCGATTGGTCCCTTGAATTTTCACACTAGCCTTTGATCCCTATTGCCTCGTAACTGAAATTGTTTCGGTTATAGCTTGATCAAAACTTGGTCACCAGCTTGGAACTTTAGTGGCTTGCAGACTCTTCCCGAACATACGGATGATCAACAACATCGGACATGAGTGATTGTTGACCACACACTATTTCAAAGGGCGTCTTTCCAGTCGCTGACTATTGAACATTTCGGTTTTCCCATTCGTCTGAGAATGATAGCTAGAAGATATATTTAGATTTCACTCCAATTAAACAGTTTCATCCAAAAAGTTCCAGTGAATATTCCATCCCGATCGATGATGATACTAGTTTGGCACGCCCCATAGTTTAACCACTTTCTTGAACTCCTCAACCGACATGTTCTCGAGGTTGTCAAACTGCTTGATGGAGGTGACAATCTACATGAATCTCGGAAGAACAATTGGAAGGAACTTCTTGATGACGGAGATCTCCTTTACCTTGTCCCCTAACGAATGGATGTTGGTAACGATCATTGTCAATTTCATGGTAAAGTCATCTATTGACACACTGTCCTTCATACAGATAACCTCAAACTCACTCTACAAGGTTTGCATCTTTGCTTCCTTGATCCGTTCCACACCCACATGTATTATTTGCAGCGTTTCCCATACTACCTTTGTCAAGTCCTTCTCTGCTAACTGGAGAAGGACGTCCTCTTGGACTATGTAACGACCCAGATCTACCGCCAGTAGATATTGTCTTCTTTGGACTTTTCCTTTCGGGCTTCCCCTCAAGGCTTTAAAACGCGTCTGCTAGGGGAAGGTTTCCACACCCTTGTAAAAGGTGTTTTGTTCTCCTCCCCAACCAATGTGGGAACATCACAATCCACCCCCTTCGGGGCCCAGCGTCCTCGCTGGCACTCATTTCTTTCTCCAATCGATGTGGGACCCCCTCCAAATCCACCCTCCTTTGGGGCCCAGCGTCCTTACTGGCACACCGCCTCTTGTCTATCCCCTTTGGGGAACAGCGAGAAGGCTGGCACATCGTCTAGTGTCTGGCTCTGATACCATTTGTAACAACCCAGATCCACTGCTAGTAGAGATTGTCCTCTTTGGGTTTTCCCTTTCGCGCTTCCCCTCAAGGCTTTAAAAAGCATCTGCTAGAGGAAGGTTTCCACACCCTTATAAAGGGTGTTTTGTTATCCTCCCCAACCAATGTGGGAACATCACAAACTACTTGGTAGATGGCAGTAAGGGTCATCTTCTCGTTGCACTCATCGACGTCGTCACTATGCTCGATAACTTCTCATATGCCTTGTGCCTGTAAATTAACACACATTTTTATCGACCATGTAGCGTAGTTACTCGTCGTGAGTAACGGGTACTAGAGTGTAACACTCTCCTCCTTTCACTCTTCATAGTCGTCACATCTTTTATAGCGACTTTTCATGACAACGAAATTTGTTTTGACATCCTAGCTCTAATACCAGATGTTGGTTTTGATCTCTGATCGAAGTACACTGAAACAAATAATTGAAGCAGAAAGAACTTCTTTGAACTGAAAACCTTAATCACTGTACTTTTCAATTCTTTTATTGCGTCGGTGTGAATAAAGCATACATCTGTTTGTGGACTAAGACGTAATGTTTCGAAAGTACTCATGCATGCATGCAAACGGATTGTCTCACGTTGTTGCTGACTCTTCATGCAGGGAAATTGAGAAGCTAATCTGTTACCACAGGCAAGGGCATGAAGTATCTAATTCATGCAATAACCAAGACAACAGCTCTTATTATACCATAATGTTTGGAGCTGTTCAAGTTATGTTGTCCCAAATTCCAGACATGCACAACATGGGATGGCTGTCTATTTTTGCCACAATCATGTCCTTTTCTTACGCCACCATTGGCTTTGCTCTTGGCTTTGCTCAAGTTCTAGGTAAGAAAGTTCGAAACCTTATTTTCTTCGTAACTTATCTCGTATGTTCAAAGTGGACAATATCATACCATTGTGGAGATTCGTGATTCTTAACATGGTATCGAGCCATGCCAATAGATTGACAAATCCTCAAATCTCGAACAAAGTATTCTGAAACTCGAACGCGTAGTAAAAAAGTGACTAAGGTATCGAACACAAAGGGTGTGGAGACATACTTTGTTCGAGGGGAGGTGTTGGATGAAAGTCCCACGTCGGCTAATTTAGGGAATGATCATGAGTTTATAATCAAGGAATACTATCTCCATTGGTACGTGGCATTTTGGGGAAGCCCAAAGCAAAGCCACGAGAGCTTATGTTCAAAGTGGACAATATCGTGGTTTGTGAACCCGAAATCAATTTGATATCTTTCCTCTATTGGGTTGACAGAGAATAAAAGCATTAAAGGGAGCATTACAGGAATCCCTGCTGCTAACCTTACTGAAAAAGTATTGTTAGCCTTTGAAGCTCTTGGAGATATTGCCTTTGCTTATCCATACTCGCTCATTCTTCTCAATATACAGGTCTTCTCTCTCTCCATCTCACTAATTTAACTTAAAGTTTTTAAATTTTTCGGTGGCTCAATCGTAGGAGCTCCAAATTTAGGCGAGCTTTGCTCGGGTCAATTTTTTATTGATTAACTTCCCGAGAATTTTTCTAAGAAACATATAAATAAGAACAAAACATTCTGAAAGGACCTGTGTTTGGTATGTACGAGAATGTTTGGTTTTTTTTTTTCGTATCCTCCCATTATAAAAGGCTAAAAAGTCGAGAATTTACGATGCGAAACATGTTTTTTTGTCGAGTGAATTTTAGGATACATTGAAGAGTCCACCTTCAGAAAACCAGACAATGAAAAAAGCTTCAACGGTAGCCATTTCAGTGACCACATTCTTCTACTTGTGCTGTTCATGCTTTGGATATGCAGCCTTTGGAGATGCCACTCCTGGAAATCTCTTGTCTGGATCTGCCTTTTATGAGCCCTTTTGGCTTGTTTCCTTTGCTAATGCCTGTGTTGTTCTTCATTTGTTGGGAGGTTATCAGGTACTACTCCTACTTTACTTCTCGTTTGATAATGATTTCGCTCTTTTTCTTAAATTTCTACTTGATTTTGTTCGGGTTTTTTGCCCAAAATCGATCCTGAATCGAAGTTTTCTCAAGTAACAGTTCAGGCCCACTGCTAGCAGATATTGTCCTCTTTGAGCTTTCCCTTCCGGGCTTCCCCTCAAGGCTTTAAAACGCATGGGAAAAGTTTCCACACACTCATAAAGAGTATTTTGTTCTCCTCCACAACTAATGTGGGATATCACAGTTATAGTGGGCTTGGGCCGTTACAAATGGTATCAGAGCCAGACACTGGGCAATGTGCCAGCGAGGAGGCTATTCCCCGAAGGGGGTAAACACGGGACGGTGTTGCCAATAAGGACGCTGGGCCCTGAAGAGGGGTGGGTTTGGTGGGGATCCCACATCGACGGGAGAAAGGAACAAGTGCCCGCGAGTAGTCCTGAAGGGGTGGATTGTGATATCCCATGCTGGTTGGGGAGGAGAACGAAACACCCTTTATAAGGGTGTGTGAAAATTTTTCCCTAGCAGACCGTTTTAAAGCCTTGAGGGGAAGTCCAAAGAGGACAATATTGGCTAGCAATGGGCTTAGGTCGTTACATACTGTTTATTACATCCGCTCATATCTTAAATCATATTTGATAATATTTTATTTTCAGATTTTCAGCCAGCCAGTTTTCCCAATGGTTGAGAAATGGGCGACAAGAAAATATCCAAACAACATGTTTGTGACCAAACAATTGTCCATGAAGCTCCCAATGTTGCCTCGCTTTCAAGTTCATGTCTTCAGGGTATGTTTTAGAACAGCCTATGTTCTATCAACCACTTGTTGTGCTGTGCTGTTCCCTTACTTCAACCAAGTTTTGGGGCTGATTGGGGCTTTCAACTTTTGGCCTATAGCCATTTATTTCCCTGTGGAAATGTTCTTGAAGCAAAGGAAAATTAGGGCTTGGACACCCACATGGATTGTTTTTAGGGTTCTTAGTTTTCTTTGTTTACTCGTCTCTGTTTTTGGGTTTCTCGGGTCACTCGAAAGAATTTGTAATGCTAAGTTTAGCTGAAAGAAGCAAAAAAAACAAGACAAAGTTGTTATTTTTCTTTCGTCGTGTTTCTAAGTTGTCATATGAATGGTACACTTGTGGTTATTTAATTGTGTATATCGGTACGTTGAATATTAAACTTATTTCATGTATTTATTTATGAATACATGTATATGAGAGTTTTATGTAATGGAAGAGTCGTGAGATTTAGATTCATTTGATAGATACATGCTTTAGTTTATTCATATATCATTATATTGATAGTACATGTACGTGACTTGGGATGACGTCAAGACATATGGGTCATGTTAATTGGGAACCAAGATGTGATGATGAGCGACATTGTAGTGAGAGATCTTGGCCATGAGTAGACACAAGGTCAAGCCAATGACTTGGCCTAGTGTAAGAGACATGTCGGTTGTGTCGTAGATGATTGAACATGCACACGCAAGCGACGTATGATCGAGCCTCTAGCCTACGGCCAAGCGACGTATGATCGAGCCTCTAGCCTCAGTTTTAAAAGAAGGTTTTAGAAAACGAGGAGAGAGAGAGATTTTAGAAAGAGAGATTTTGTTAAGAGACGTTATATAAGCAAGCAAGAGAAAGATAACAACGGCTTAGCATATATAACCTTGGGTAGGGAGAAGTTGACAACTAGTCATATCCCCCTATAGTACATTCTGAACCATTTTATGTCTGGCAGGCCTAGACATGATATTTTTGAAGCGTCATACGCCTAGAACTACAAAAGGAAAAACACTAAAATGAAAAGACATGACAAGGGTTTGGCTTGTCATGGGCATGCGGCCATAGACAACACGCCCTGGATGAGCATGACCGTGACACCCAGCGTCCTTACTGGCACACCGTCTCGTGTCTACCCCCTTTGGGGAACAACCTCCTTGCTGGCACATAGTTCGGTGTCTGGCTCTGATACCATTTGTAACGGCCTAGATCCACTGCTAGCAGATATTGTCCTCTTTGGGCTTTCCCTTTCGAGCTTCCGCTCAAGGCTTTAAAACATGTCTGCTGTGGGAAGGTTTCCACACCCTTTGGCTTTCCCTTTCGAGCTTCCCTTCAAGGCTTTAAAACATGTCTGCTGTGGGAAGGTTTCCACACCCTTACAAAGGGTGTTTTGTTCTCCTCCCCAACCAATGTAGGACATCAGAGAATGGATTGTTGTAGGTAAAATCAAACTTCTAAGCTTAGAACCGTCTAGTTAAGCTTACTATTGGAATGTCTATAGGCTAGGTTAGATGAAATTGACGCCCGTTCATGGCTAATATGGCTTTATGCATGTTTTACGAGACATCTTAATTTGGAAGTGTATTATAATGTATGATTGAAATACCATGAAAATATATGTTTGTCTCGTAAGGTATGCAAGTCATATTGTCATTACCCAATTTACGTATGATTGAAATATCATGCAAATATATGTTTTTCTTGTAAGGTATGCAAGTCATATGTTTGTCTCGTAAAGTACGTCACACCTCTCTATAAGTGATATTCTCAACCGAAGATAGCTTTGTAATGCATCGTAGCGTGACACCATATCATGTAGCTCACTAGAGCACTGCATGCAAGGTAGGTTCCTATCATCATAGGTGCCTGGTCCTTTCTTTCTCTAAATGATGGTAGAGTGGGACATAGCTTGACCTTATTACAATTGCCCTTGACTCCAAGGTTCACTAATTTAACACGACAATTCCACAACCTTAACTATGTGAGAATCCTTGTCCATTTGTGAGAACGATATGGAGAGCGGTCATACAATCCTAATACCACATCTTACCATAGCATATTTTTCATCTCGGAGGCAATTATTCACTAGGAATGTCCATCAACCCATAACTCATAAATGGTGTAATGCAACTATTGCGCTCCTGAAAGTCCATAAATTTGAACTTTGTCTTTAAATGCTCTAACCAAAACCTTGCAGCCATGATCTCTAAAACATACATCGAGTTCAGTAGCTCTTATAACATTTCATATACTACTTTACAGGGTTAGACTGGATACTTAGTTGCGACGAGACATGTGGTCAGTTGAATACAAAAAGTGTACTACTCTGCCTAAAAAAACGTCTCTCGTACCAATTTGTCACAATCCAATTTTTTAGGCTTCCAATTTGGGACCGTGACAAAAAGAAAAAAAGTGAAAACAAATAAGATAAAACTAAAACAAAATTAAATATGAAAAAATGCACCACCGCGCCATTCTCAAATGCTCTCTCACCTTGACGGGCAGCTTGTGAATATCTGAAAAAAAAAAAAAAAAAAAGGGTGAGTATAAAAATATGGCCCTCATTGCATCGTTATCCTAGTAACTTAACTAATTAATTAAACTTGAATGATATAAAATATCTGAAAAATATGGACCAACAGATTATCAACTTGAATGATATAAAATTAATTAATTAAACTCTTTAATTAATCAATTTTCATTCATTAACCATAGGTCACTTCATTATAGACATAAAGTTGCACTCTTACGCACTGTAGGACAAGTTATGTCCATTGATATAACCATTACAAGCAAGTCGATCTAGACTTTTCTCTAGGCTCTAGAAAGTTCGAGACTATTTCTAAGCTTATGAGAAAACCTCAAAGCTCCAAGTAGTTTTCAAGACCATCACAAACTCACTCGTGGTCTAGACATGGTTCACCTATTATTAGTGCCATAGATCTACTCAGCGGAAAATCTCAACTCTAGAATGAACTACTTTCCTTTTATTAAACTTAGTCAGCTTGCATAGCCATAAATGACAGGTATTCTGGCCTAAGGCACATCATCCATGGAAGGTTAGCTGGTAACCTTCCACAAGGCCATAAAGAAACTCTTAATCTGGAGGGAGAGACCTGTGTGCCGACCAACTACTAGGTTATCTGCGTGGTCCCACACACCCTCTCAAGACGGGTTTACAACACAAAAGTCTTGTTTAGGATACTCCTTACCATTTCTACCAGATAAGGGCACTTAGTCGTCTCGACGCGCTACAGTTCATGCCTAGGCCTAACTCGACGTTACCTATACTCCTACCGCTAGGCAAGGGCGTTGGTGCTAAGACCGTACTAGAAAAGATAGGAGGAGAACACTTTGGAGACACCATCACACTACTACTAGAATTGTTAAGCTTTCTTAATCGTTCTTGTCGTGGAGATCTACTAGATTCTTCGGGTGTCTGTGAGATTTAAATCTCATAGAATTATACCTAAGAATAAAATAGGTATAAACTTAAAAATTTAATAGATTTAAATTTGATGGGTTAAATTCTTAATTTAATTTTTTTAATTCTCATTGGAGAAACTAAAAAAGAAATCAAAATTTTAAAAATTAATAAAACAAATTAAAACTTAAAATACATACCATTATAAATCTAAATTTCAATTATCCATCGAAAATAATATCAGTATACTTAGAATATCTTGAATTCAACTACTCGAAAAGAGTCGTTTTTTTTAATTGCTTCGATCATAAGGCCAATTCCCTTACCAAACGGGCCACTTGGTAACTACGAGCGTCTCTTCATCTCCATAGCTGAGATGTCAAATTCAGTTCGTAGTAGAGGGGCCTAGTGGCACCCTCGCCTAACGTATCGGTCTAGATAGAAACTATTAAAAATTTGAACAAAATTAAATAAAATTGAAAATAATACCTATTATTATAATTATTTAAATAATAATTTTATATTTATCTATAAATATTAAATAAATAAAGGGAGATAAAAGAAGTCCAGCAAGGTTTCCATATTTACTCCATTGATAGAGAGCAGGGTGTCGGGATCGCCCGCAGTGGTCGCAGACTAACAATCCTGGCGGTATCCATATCCACACACCTCTCTGGAGGGAGAGGAGGGAGAGAAATGGCGTCGTCTGCAGGCGGGATGTACATGTCTTTCTCTCTCTCCCCCTCGGCTCCTCACTCTCCTCATCTTCCTGCTCTTCGCTCTCCATCTTCTGCATCTGCTGCTGCTCTACTCGAGCAAGAAAAGTAACCGATCCACTCTTTTTTTCTTGTTTTTTTGGCTGTTTGTGTTGTTGCTTTGTGAGATCTGTGATTTGTGTTTATTTATCTTTGTTTTTTTTTTTTGGATCAGTATGGTTTTGTTTTTGAGTCTTCGTTGATTTGTACAATCGGTGTGTTAGTCACCTGATTCACGTACTAGCTACCAAGTTCTTAAACTGTTTGGACTTAGTTTATACTTGTTCCATGTGCTTCTTGTTTGATTGTCTGATTGATGTTAGATCTGAGCTTATTACACCGTCTTTTGATTTTGGGATTACGTTTCTTTTATTCATTGTTGAAGTTTTCTACTCTCTTTAGTTGCTTAACATCCATATCTTTTAGAGATCTTTTTTTTTTCTTGTGGCATAATCGTGTTATGACAGGCCATTTAACTGATTATATTTTAATTTTTACTCTATTTTTCCTTTTTTTTGCAGGTATCTCTCTGAGTTGTTGGAAGAGCGGCATAAACTAAATCCGTTTATGTCTGTGCTCCCTAATAGTTGTCGATTGCTGAACCAAGGTGAACTTCGTAGCCTTATTGAAGTAACTCTTGAGAAATAGTTTGCTTCCATCGTTGTTTTTCATTTGGTTGATGTGCTGTGGAGATCTTGGGGATGAGGCATTATTGCCCAATGAAAATCTGAACAGAACATATAAGCATGACTGAACTAATCTAACTGAAACTAAATCCAACGAATCTGATGAGCAACTATCTGATCTAACTTTAATGGTTATGCTTGCCTGTCGCTTTGCCTTTCTGCTAATACCTTGGATATTTACTTGGCAGGGACCTGAAGTGAGTAAATGGCTGTGTATAAGACCTTTTGTGTGTGTGTGTGGACACAATAACTTGATAGTTGATAGCACTAAACTAAAGTGACTACAATCAAAATTGGACACTTCTCCCATGAAAAAAAATGAGGATAGAGTTTTCCCCTATCTCTAATATTGACCAACCATCCCCACTAGGTTACAAAAAAAAAAAAAAAAAAGAAAAAAAAAAAAAGAATTCATGTTACATTGGTTGTCTGTCTTATGTCTTATAGATCGGTCTAGAAGCATATGAGTTTAGATGCAAGCTCACATGTAAATGTTCTAGCTGTTCGGTACTGAGTCTAATTTTTATCAGTGCAAGTCCCTTTCCTTGGCATCATTGAGAACCGATCCTTTATTTTTAGCTTTCCCATTGCCTTTGTACCGCTGTATCTTTCTTTCTACACTTGTCTGTTAACTCCTTGTATTCACAAGTATGAATTTGTCTGTAACTTGATGGAAATTATAATATACTAATTAATTCTAATAATTTATTTCAAGTTATTTGATTTCTTCTACCTTTGCTGCCTTTTGTCTACTTTATTTTTTGAGTTTCTGTGGCGTATGCAGCTTATGAACTTCCTTTCTCAAGCATTTGGTGGCAATATTAATATTTCATATTGATATTGCTCTATAGTATTGGGGTTCAAGTAATTTATTTTTTTCTTTCTTTTGAACATTAAATTTCTTTATGAAAGATATATTTCACTGGCCCAGAAGTGAAAAACACCATGTTGTGTGTCCATTATGTGGTAACTACTAACTTTTTAACAAATGCGCTGACTGGTACATCTTGTTCTTGAAAATTGACATTTTTGGAGCAGAAATATTGCGTGTAACCACACTATTGGGGAAGGCATCAGTTTTAGGTCAAAGTGGGCTTGAATATTCCAGCCCCCTGGCTTCTGGAGGAATATTTTCAAATGGAGGTGCTGACATGAATGGATGGCCATCACGGTTTCAATCAGAAGTACGGATACTAACCATTAACATAACCTTACTGCCCATCTAATTTACTGTACATAAGAAGCATTGCTGACACAAACTTCTACATTTTTTTGCTAACTCATGGAATTTACTAATTGCACTTGGGGATAGCTTCTCTAATTAAAAAAATGAGACTTCGCTTTATTTTTCACTGATGCATTTTTTTCCCAGTCTTTTAGTTTTTTCAGCTTCTCTAATGGTTCTAACAAATTGGTTCTCCACCTTCAGCCATCTTGATAAATGGATAACAACGTCGATCAAATTCTGAGGAGCTTACTTACTTTTCTAATTTGTCTTTATGTGTGTGACAAGTTCTATGTGTGAATAATTGATCTTACTTTTCTAATTTGACTTAAATGTTTTGTTTTTTAGTGCCAAGGGTTTAATATTCTAATATAGAGTGCTGACTCGTTAGTTAACTTTTGTTTATCCCTTGTCTATCTTGGTGAAGGGACTTTTCAAGAAACTTTACCTGTTTGCACACTTGGAATTTTGAAATACATAAATTAGTGGCCCCAAGAGTAATTTATGTCAGTATTAGCGCATTCATATGGTTGTCCAAGAGTAATTTATGTCTGTATTACTTTTCTAATTTGACTTAAATGTTTTGTTTTTTAGTGGCAAGGGTCTAATATTCTAATATAGAGTGCTGACTCGTTAGTTAACTTTTGTTTATCTCTTGTCTATCTTGGTGAAGGGACTTTTCAAGAAACTTTACCTGTTTGCACACATGGAATTTTGAAATACATAAATAAGTGGCCCCAAGAGTAATTTATGTCAGTATTAGCGCATTCATATGGTTGTCCAAGAGTGTGTCTTCATTAAGTGAAAGAAAAAAAGTAGAGGAAAAGAAAAGAAAAGAAATATGCTACTTTAAGATCCACGACAACATTTGAATGGTTCTGGGATTCCTAGTATTCCCTTAAGCAACCTAAACATTATCATACTTTCTATGCATGATTATAATGTTCTCTCTCAAGGTATGCAGTGTTTTCAGTACTCTACACTTTCTCCCTAGATTGTTGTACTAGAATCTATGACTTTGATATATATTGTTTCTGAAAATATCCCATGTTCTTTACACCAAAGTTATGTTGGCTGTTAAACATATCTTGTGTAGGATGATTGCCTTCATATTAATTTTCTGGTATGAACTCTATATGATGTTGTGTATGTAGATGTCAGGTTTATTGCAACCCTCATCAGCACAAAATTGGCTAAGTTCCCAAGGTAGTTCGTCAAGTCTTATTGTGAAGAGAACCATCAGAGTAGACATTCCTGTTGACAACTACCCTAATGTATAAATTAGCATTGTGTTTTGTGCGTTGTCTTTTTGTATGTTTCTTGATGAAATCTAATTGAACCTTTTTTTTTCTCTTTTTTTTTTTTTTGGATAGTATAACTTTGTCGGCCGCCTCCTTGGACCTAGGGGAAACTCTCTTAAGCGAGTGGAGGCAAGTACCGATTGTCGAGTTTTGATTAGAGGACGAGGTAGCATTAAGGATCCAATTAAGGTAACTTACTATAAATTTTCATTTTCATGTTATGTTGTATGTCACGTTTCGGTTGTTAATCTATTATATTATGCAGGGAAAAATTAGAAATTCTATGTCTAAACTTTTAAGATGGTCACACTTCAGTCTTCGAACTTTTAATTGGATCAATTACACCCTCATTAAGAATGGTTGCAATGTCACTTTTCCATTTAAATAAATCAAATAACTTTTTTCACTATTTCTTTTAAGATTATTATTTTTACGGTGAAAATGTGTAGAAATCAGGCAAAGATGGAGAGAATTGTTGCAACCTAACTCCTATCTTTAAGTTTGGTAACCTTTCCATGAATTCTTTTTTAATAAACACGAATGGAGGAAGGGAGAGATAGATACTCCACCCGTTTCTCCCCAGTTCTGTCTCTTGTATAACTTCTTCCCCCTATTTTTTATTTTCCCTGTCAATTCTCTTTGCCTCTCATGCCCCTATTCTCCCTTTTTCTAACTTTATCTTCTTATTTATAAGACCCCCCCATTTACCTCTCCTATTTCTTTAAACTTGTTGTATTTATTTGTTTTTGATAAATCACAAGAGACAGTTTAATATTTAATAGAACTATTTGTTAATGAAATGACAATCTTTTTAATTTTTACTTCATTAAATCTCAATTTCAATTATTCTTTAAAATTAATTTGGACATTTTTTGTATTTGAGTTGTTGCAAATCTTATTTTATTATTTTCATTCTTGTCTCAAACCAATGATTTAAAGTTCTATGTCATACCTGCCTTTAGTATTGATGAGGAATAGAAACCTCATTTGACTTGTTCTTTGTACGTGACAAAGAACTTCATGATGAAATTTTGTTTTCATGATGTGGAAATTGAGTAGCTTAGATCATAATGGTTTATATATATATATTTATATATAATTTTTATGTTTTCTTTAGGATGAGAGCATATTGAACTACTATGGGTTGGCCTAGTTTCACTAAGGGTCGTGTAAATAATAAAGGGCTTAGAGGAAATGAGTTCACAAGTCATAGTAGCCACCCTCCTACGATTTAATATTCTATGACCTTGGTAACCAAATGTAGTAGGTTTAGTCAATTGTTTTGTGAGAATGGTTAAGGTGTGTGCAAGCGAGCCTGAACACACACAATTTTTTTTAAAAAATAATTAGATTATATTGATTGAAAGAATCGAATGTGAATATGGATAAGTCTTAAGAGATATTCTTGGTTGAAATGAAGAAATGAGTGAATATGGACAAGTCTTAAGAGAACAATGGTAGCATTTGATTTCACCAGGGTTATCAATTTTTTGTTTACTATTATTATTACTACATTGAATAAGACCTGACAATACATGGCGAACAAAAAACAGCCCAACAATGAATCATTAAATTTACACAAGACTAAATCTCTTCCCAAGACTTCTCCGCATGATTTGATTTTAGAAATCAATTTGCAGAAAGATCGATGTAGCAAATTATGTTGGTTATATCATGGACAAGTAACATTCACTGAAGGTGTTTTTTCATAAGAAGAAAATTTCACTATCATATGAAGTTTACCAAAGAAGGGTCATGGATACCTATTGCACTGATGTTTAGTGTAAGAACCGTTTCAACATGATTAACAGGAAGTACAAGAATGAGAAGGCCAGGGTTCAGGTTCCCATGGGGGGTTTTTCTTGTCTTGGTCGTCTTGATGAATTGACTGAACCTTCTGTGTCCATGAAGAAACCCTCCTCTCCTCCCAAGGCTCTTCCTTTGCTTTTTTTGGAAGATACCTCCCCCCCACCCCACTGGGGCTGTCATTGCGATGTCTAAAAAAAAACTTGGGGTGGCAATGGACAAGGGTAATTTTTGGAGGGATTACTTGGCTATGGCAGCTAGAGCTGCAACAATAGCGCTGATGGAGGAAGATGAAGAGGAGACTGAGCAAAGAAAGACGTTAGAGGAAGGGATGAGTAGGTTGACAAGAGCAATTAAAAGGTTTTGGGAGGTGTATGAAAGAGTGGAGGTCGAGAAGATGCGGCAAATGGTGGAATTGGAGAAGCAAAGAATGCAATTTTCCAAGGAATTGGAGGTGCAATATATGCACACTTTTATGAGGACTCAGGTTCAGCTTGAGAGGATTAAGCGTGGAAAGAAGTTAACTCCCAATGATATCTAGTGGCAGTCGTGTGAAGGGAATAACAGGAATTTACATAAGAAGGGAGAGATTCCAATCCTAAGAGAGTTACAATAAACATCTCCAATTAGACAATAATGTAAAAAAGCTATTAGATTTGAAAGGTGTATGCATGATAAAGCTAGGAAGCTAATATATTAAAAAAAAAAACTATCAGCAAATCTTTCCTTGTCATTGAAAATTCTCGAAAAAACTACCATCTGTAGGACTTTTTTTCTCTGTTGTGGAAGGATGACCTGACAAAGTTCGACAAAGAATACTTTCGGGATCCTTTGGAAGGACCGTCAACCAATTGGAAACGAGAGTGTCTGCTTCCAAAATCTGCAGCAAAGAAACAAGAGAAGGTTATGTGTTCTTGGGATCCAGCTTCCTTTCCTTATAGCAAAAGGAACAGCAATGTGGAGACAAAAAATGGATCGAGTCATTTCGCATTGCAATTAATCAAAAAGTGTCGATAGCCTTGTGACTTAATCAAAGGTTTTCTTTTCTACCTGGGAAGTGGGTGACAAAAATGATATGGTATAAGATCGTGAGGGAAAAAGCTATATACATTTAAAACTTCAGAGAAGAAAGATGGTATAGACCAGGGAAAAGAATGCAAAGGCCAAAGGGGATTATTCCTCACCCAATAATATTCCAAAGAAGTGGTTAGTCTTGCCTCAATTGTAAATTTTAACAACCTAGAAAAACAGGATGAGAACATTACATAAAGCATTAGGTTCCAAAGGGAATTGTTGCAGCCATTTTGTCAACAAGGCTGTAAAATCAAGCTTTTATCGAGAAAAATGAAAAAAATACAAAGGACTTCCAATAAAGCAGTCGAAGGAAAGGAGCCCAACTGAAAAAGGGGCTCTAATCTAACAAAATGAGACTTAAAGGATGATCACAAAATTCTTATGCACCCATGCTCGACGAAAAACATGAAACCTCACAAGAAACAAAACTTCCTCCCACAATCTTTCAAATTCCCAAAAAATCCTATTGTTCCCTTCAAGCTATAGGCCCCAAAGAATAGCATAAACACCTGCAATTCACAACAAAATATCCCTTCTCATGAAAGGGGGAGTGAAGAGCAACTCCTCAACCATAGAAAAACAATGTCTGGACTGAACCCAAAATACACCACACGTTTGGGAAAAGAATAATGGAAGACCAACTAGGCAAATTGGCAACTCCCAATAATGTGATCAATATCCTATACCCAACCCACCTAATTCAATCAGTTTTGAGATGCCTCCCACTAATCATATGAATAACCCTCCCTCATTCACACCCTCCCCTTCTATCGAAATTCCCCCATGATCTTCTCCACCCTATTATTGAAAGTGGAATGAATCTTAAAAAGAGAGCAAAACAGAAGTATTTTGAACTCTCACTCAATATAGACTCGATAGAAATTTCCTTCTACCCCTCATGGATGAATGCCCTTTTTTAAGAGATTTTTTTTAACCCTTTCTACAATTGAGTTTCATGAAGACAAACAATTGGTGTTATGACTAAGGACTAAAGTAGTGGGAAGACCCTACTTGTCCATCTGGCCAACTAGGACTTGATGGTGGCTGTTTATTATTTCATTTTCTAGTAATTTAAAACCCATTACCGTTGAATTTTTTTATAAATCTTTTGGAAAGAAATAGAGATGGAGGCTTCCACCAAAGTTCAATTACTCTTCGCTTCAAAACTTGGGAATTCGGGAATTTGGTAAGCTTAGAAGAAAAGAAGTATGACCTGGTTGCTGTATCGTGTAGTGTGTTTGAGAATTTCCCTTGGAACAAAATGGGAAATTCAATCTAGTACCTGTTGCTTGTCTCCTAGTCACTTATTGTCATGTGTAGGAGCTCAACTGCTGCTTGAGATATTTTTCATTTTGTCTCATACCCGCATTATGTTGGAACAATTGACCGAAGTCACCACGTAATCTTGTGACCTTTCCCAAATGTTATATTCAGGTTATTTAGAGAGGAAAGATGGGGCACATATGCTTTAACTTCCCTTCCTCAAGTTACTTTGCTCCGTTTGTTCTAGATTAGTGTGCCTCTTATTGAATCCATTTGTTCTAAAATCAATTTTTTTCTTGTATTAAATTGGGCGGCCGGTCTAATGTCGCTTGGGTCAATGCTATCAAAATTTTGTTTAAGAATTTGGTTTGAAAGGAATTTTAAAGAGAAGTGAGAGACGAAGAAGGTTCTAGATCTTGCTTATTCATTCCTAGCATCTACTAGGAGCTTATTGTCTTTTAATTGTTTCAAAATGTCATTCTAAATACATATACTTTTTTGTATTATTCACTTTTTTATGACTATTGGGAGCTTTGTGATTGGTGTGGGTATGGGTGGTTTCCATATTTAACCTCCCATTCTGTGAGTTATCTTTATGAATTGATGCTAATTGTTATGAATCAACCACAAAATAGTTTTAATTTTGACTGAGTGGGGAAAACATTGTCTCTTTGCTTCACTCTCTCGCTCTCTATTCTTGCTGCTGACTTAGAGAACTTCAGAAGGATTCTTATATGTAGCAGTCACGTCAGTTCTTGTCTTCAAGGGATATGAAATATCTTTGTTTAATCTTCTTCGGGCATAAATTGTATATATATATAGTATGTATTGATGCTTCTTTTTTTTTCTTTTTAAAATTTTTAAGCAGCTTATACGATTCTTTTTCACCCTTATGCCTGGGAGTCTACATTTATTCTGTAATGTTAAAATATCAGAATCAAAATTCAGTATCTGATGAAGGTACCAAGTTTATTCCATTGTTTATGTCCTGTAGGAAGAAATGCTGAGAGGCAAACCAGGTTACGAGCATTTGAATGAGCCTCTCCACATTCTAGTTGAGGCAGAATTGCCAGTTGAAATTATTGATGCTCGCCTTATGCAGGCCCACGAGATTCTCGAGGACTTGCTCAAACCAATAGTGAGTATCTGATGAGATCTTGTATATCTCGTTTTTTAGTATGGTGTCTCATTTCTTCTTACCGATATCATTTCTTTTTTTTTTACTCTCTTCCTATTAAATTATTTATCTAGGATGAATCTCACGACTTCTACAAGAAGCAACAGCTACGAGAGCTAGCTTTGCTCAATGGCACACTTCGTGAGGAGGGTTCACCTATGTCTAGTTCTGTGTCTCCCTTCCACAATAGCCTCGGAATGAAGAGAGCGAAAACTAGGGGGTAAATGGAAATGCTCCGACAATAGAGAGGCTTTTGGAAATCGTTTTCTAGTGTCTGGGGAGTAATCAGCAGTCCCATTCCAAGGTGTTGCCTGCAGCCAATGCCTTCAACTGCAATCGGGGCACTCGCACTCTTACGTGCAGGTTCTTGCTAAAATTTATATGGTGTGTTTATGTAATATTTGGAAGAGAAGGTAGTGTAATGACATGGAAATGTCTATCAGTTTAAGGATTACTAGTGATTGGGAGGGGCTTGCTTCTACATATATTTGCTTTAGCTGTTAATGTGTGTTATTTACTAGGCTTTTTCGTTATAAGGTTATGATGGGAGTTCAGATATTATGTAGGATGGTGGGTTCTTTTGGGACTTGAAAAAGAAGGGTTAAGAATTGTAAGGGAATGTTGATTTATTAAGTTGTTTTTTTTTTGTTTCTATTGGGAGTGTTTTTGTACTAGGAAGAGTAGAAATCTTCCCCTTCCCCCCGGGGGGAAAAACATTCTTTATTATTTCTTTCTTATATGATCTAGAGATTCAAAAGCTTTGGTCTACTATTTTCCCTCTAAGATCGTACTATTATTAATTTCATTCTACTTCAAAATTTTTGCTTGAGCTGCAGTTTTGTATTATATGGGATGCTACAAGGTTCTATCTTTTAACTAATTTTCTATGTTAGTAGTCTTGGAAGTTCTTGAAGTTTGTTTTTAGGACAGACGTTTTTACGCAACTTGGATTTATTGAGTTATGTTTAGATTGAAGATGATTTGTTGATAGGTCAAACCAGACTGTCGGCGTGAAGATGCTGCCACTCGAATGCCATTTTCATGCCATGGTTTGAATGATTGAATCTTTGTGATTGAATTTCAAGTATTCTATGTAATGAAAATTGTACATACTCGTATCTAGGCTGACTAGTGGATAGCAAGGGGTGTAAATTGATGTTAGACTCTAGGCTTGCATTGCAAAGATCATAGGTGGTTTCATGAATATTATTTTTGGGATTAGGCTCTTTTTATATAACGTTGTTTCGTCACTATGGACAACACGAGTATTCACTTCGGTTGCACAAATTTAGCGTACAAGTCGAACACTCCTTAACTTCAACTTTTTTTCAACTTAATGTGACAATCTTATAAATGATGAAATGTAGGCACAAATTTGGAACCATGAGCTTCATACAAAAATTATAGCTTTTCATAGTCTGGAAGAGAAGAAGTAAATGCATTATTATTATTGTTGTTATTATTACCTCTATTTCTCCAACCTCCCCTTCTCTCCCACTTAGAGCCTAGAGGGCTGTGAGAGCTCTACATTTGCATATTATTATCATTATTATTGTTGTTGTCCTTACTATTTAAGGAAAAAAAGATAGACCTTTGCCACAATAGGTCCTGAAAATAATTTGATGACAGTTCTTTGTATGGTGAAATTGTAATTATTTTTGGTACTAACACACCTTACTTGTTGTATCATTCTTCAGGGCCCAAAATGCTGCCTCCAAAATTGGATCAATGGAGCCAAGAAAGAGCCAATTGTAAGGTTTCTTCCTCCCATTTATTCCTACCTTCTTTGTTCAAAAGATTCCAATAATCCTATCATTCGTTGAATAATTTTATACGTATAAAAGAACTCAGAAACCCAACTAAGGATTATAGTACAATTTAAACTTAATATCCTTTTTCTAAAATATCTGTAAAATTATTTAAATTCCCATAAAAGATTTTAAAAAAAAATGATAAATAGGGAAGGAAATTATGGAAGTTTATTGGTAAAATGTTGAAATTGGAATAGACGAAGAAAATAATTGGTTGCAGAGGAAGAGGCCAAGGAAGGTAATGAATGAAGTGTTTATGTCCAAAAAAAGGGAGAATCAATGGTTGGAATAATGATTACTCATATAATATTATCCCCAACACCTCTCACCTTCCATCCCATCCCTTTCACAATCATATTTTCTGCACCAATCAATCATGTTTACAATACATTTAGAGTGCCTTCAAGTAATTATAATATGTTCAAATACATTACATAATATGATATTATTCACTTTGAGTTTTGTTTTGAACTTCTCTAAATGATCTGAACTTCTCTAAATGATCTCTAAAGGGTCTTTGAAAGGGATAGGAAATGGTAGGGTTTAGGCATATTGTGGTACGTGACCAGAGGCGTAGAGGAGGCAGAGTATAGGTACAATTATATGCCCATTATGCAACTCTCTACATTTAATGCCTTCTCTCTCTCTCTACAAAAAGCCGAACACCTCCAATAAAAAAAAAAAAAAAAAAAAAAAAAAAAAAAAAGCCCTTCTTTTGGGAACCCTTCGACTGGAGGCAGAAAGAACGTTAACGACATGTCGCTTTTAACCCACACGAACCCCCACCCCCATATACTCCAATGGCTATCCAACAAATCCAAGAACCCAACCTCTTTCTTTTTACTACCCCTTTTCTTCTTTTTTACTGCCCCTTTTCTTCTTTTTACTGCCCCTTTTCCTATTTTTACTGCTTCTCTTTTTACTGCCTCTTTGGATATTATGAGGTTTTTTCAAATTTGGATGTTATTATCATTTTTTTTTTTTTTTTGGACTTGTTTGTTTTTGTTTTGTTTTAGTAGTGGAGATTGTGGGTTTTATTGAATTAGTTTATGTGATGTCCCGTGGTTGGTGAGGAGAACAAATCACCTTTTATAAGTGTGTGAAATTTTCCCTTAGCAGACGCGTTTTAAAGCCTTAAGGGAAAGCTCGAAAGGAAAAGTCCAAATAAGACAATACGTGCTAGCAGTGTGCTTGGACCGTTACAGTTTGTTTGAGGAAAAATGTGAGTAAAAAAAGTGGATTATAAAGGGTGATTTAAAAAAGTTAGATAGATCGACACATTAACGATACGTCATTTTTAGCTTCGTCATCTAATCTATTTATCTAGAAGTTCAAGAACCCTAAAATGTACGACCCACACAAAGATAAAGTAAATATATAATCATCATATTTAATTAAGAGAACGAATTTCCTTAAGATGTAACGATGTGAGCACTGTTTTAAAGAGAGACTCAATGAAATATACATGTTTATGAAGATACGGACTACCTACACATCAGAAAGACCTTAGGAAGCTTCACTACTTAGGTAGAGAGTGAAGAAGGCTACCTTTCGGGATGTACACGTTGATATTGTTGTTTATAATGGATCTCTATTGTAGTATGTTAATTCAAGAAGCATTAAAGAAAACTCGTTGAATAAAACTTTAAAAGAAAATTTACTTTCTTTTTTCGAAAGTGTTGATGGTCAGGATTACATTTTCTTGTTTGTTACCATGGATCAAGGAGAATCTATGATTTCCTACCTCTATAAATACGTGAGGTCGTGACCCATATAGGTCACAGGGACATTCAACCCAACAACGAGAACTCTAACTGAATATACCCTAATTTATTAATCGAAACAGTGGACAAACAAAGAAGATGTATACATATTAAAGAGCGAAAGCTAAAAATAATAATGTGGGTAGTTAGAATATATGATTCTCATAGTTTAGGAAAGATTGATAAATCCAAAAGTAAAGATGACAAATTTTAATTTGAAAGTAAAGTGTATGAATATGCATCACATAAACACACCATCACCCACCACCTTCCTTACCTATTAATTCTTCAAATTAAGTGGGGAAAAATAATAATAATAATAATATATATTTTTTTTTTTTATAAAGAGGACACGTGGCAACAGCTAATAAATTTGAC
Source organism: Cucurbita pepo subsp. pepo (assembly GCF_057944985.1). Lineage (NCBI taxonomy): Eukaryota > Viridiplantae > Streptophyta > Magnoliopsida > Cucurbitales > Cucurbitaceae > Cucurbita > Cucurbita pepo. The sequence goes on from NC_141799.1 coordinate 5,433,198, forward strand.
TTTCGGAGGTACCTTTTGTTTTTGTTACGACAACAAAAACGCTGTCGGTCACGATTTTGTGTCGGCGCTTCTCTTTGTACGCTAACTTGTACTTTCCTCCCTTCATTTAATTTCTTTTTCTTTTTTTCCTGTTTTTTTTTATTTTAATTCCCCTAATTAAACTATTAATCCTATGTTTATTAATTAAGAAAAGATTGTAAACGTCTTAAACGTTAAGCTATATGTTCGTATTTATAAATATAGTCTAATAAGTAAAAGAACGTAAAAATTGCTTACTTATATATAAAGATCTCACGATGCGGTGAAGTCAAAGTACCAAATGTGAGCTAATGTTAGTCAAAGTCAAGTCGTGTTCGTTAGCTCAGAGGAGGAAGAAGAACCTTCGAACACGGGGCAAAATAGACAAATCATTTATATTGGCCTCGTGGGCTAAATTAATTCGATACCCAGCCTCGTTTGAACAAATCAAGGGGGACCGAGCCTCGTTTAAGTAGTTATTTATTGGTCAATTCTTAGCCATCTTGAGTGGTTAACGCTTATCTATATCAACTCGTCTTATCTCTGATGTGCCCTTAATTCGATAGAGTTTAATCTTGGATCACAATCTCTTTACTGCAAATCGCATTTTTAAAATAACAATTTTCGTCATTTTCTGTCTAAACTAAAGGATCCTCCACAAATCTATCGTAACGACTCATACCCATGATTTGAATCATGATTCGGAATTCGAATTCGACACTTGACGGCCCAACATTCCCCTATGACATGATTACGTTACCTACTTCTCGCTTTTAAGCGTGAAGACTATCCCCACATATCAACACAAGTCCTTTCAGTATATTTTACTTTCACTCACATGTATTCTCAGAAAATTCATAAGAGGTCACCTAACATAAAATTACTCTAAGTAAAACACGTTTAACTATGAAACTCTTATGATTGAGCCACTGGAGGTGCACGTTGTTCGTGTAGGTAGTAACTTTCAATTCTTAAGATCGTTCTCATTTGGTCTCCTTTACTTGAGTGTCACATTTACAATTCAATCAATATGTTCGGGTCATATTACCCATTTGAAACTCTATTCTCTCTCCTTTACCGTGTAGCACGATACCCATAATTTAGTTCATTACGATGTTCGAGAATGGAAGATTTGAGAAATATACCTAACAAATTGGATCCAAAGCAAACTTTTGGAAACATAAAGAAGCAATGTCACAAGAGTATACACAACTTGCATGTGGTCACATTCGTAACAAAAACTTTATTAATGGGGAATATAATAAACAAATAATCACCTTTTAGCCCCACCAAAATATTTATTTAAAAAAAAACCCCAAATAAATAAATAAATTTATTTATTTATTTATTTTTGTTTTTAATTATAGTGGCAGATTGCGTTTTGGGGTAAAAAGGCAGATGAAGAAACGGTTGGATTATTCAAATCAGCAACCACGTGATCCTTTTAAAATATGCCAAAATATCTGGGTCAATTTGGAATTTCAAAAACTTATGTGCATATACTGTTAAATTATTTATATTTAGGGGGTTTTAAGAAAATAAATACTTAATTACTAGAAGTTGGCGTTGACCCTGCCCCTATTTCGACATTCCCATTCCTGGAGCCCAACAAATATATTATATAATAATAATAATAATAATAATAATAATAATAATAATAATAATAATAATAATAATCTCTTTATAAATCATAAACAAATTATTCATTAGAATCATTGGCTTATTGGCTCGAGAGGAACTTATTTTATAATTAAATCATAAACAAATTATTCATTAGAAAATCGATGATACTTACTGTGCAAAATGAAATTATAGTAGTAAAATGAACGTTTGTGCATGACTCGAGAAGGTTAAGTTGTTTGTAATTATTAGAAATAAAAGTGAAGGGAGGTTGAGAGGTAGGCCCCGGTAGGTTAAGCGACGTTCTTCTTGAGTCGTATTGACCACGTAACTGCACAAAGCCCTACATCCTTTACTCATACTAGAGTCATGTACGGGTTGAGTCGAAAAAATCTTTAGAACAAATATAAACTTTTGAATTTGGTGATCCGAGCAACTCGAATAAAGTTCACAACTCAACCCAACTCTTTTTGATATCAAGTTAAGCTGTTTATTATTATTTTTAAAAAATACTATTAATAACTAAAATTTTGTAAATCTCATATATCTAACCGTCACAAGTTACATCATATTACTTACCTGGAACATTAAATATTTTTAACCTTCATAATGATTTAAGGATACAGTTTGATTGTAACTCTATTTTTTTGGTTAGTTGAGTTGACCTTCAAAAAATTCAACTCAACATAAACCGTAACTCTATTTTTTTTTTTTTTATAGATTTTTTTGGTTAGTTGAGTTGACTTTCCACAAATTCAACTCAACATAAATTAGGATTTTGATTGTAACTCTATTTTTTGGTTAGTTGAGTTGACCTTCCAATTTAGTTGAGTTGACTTTTTAAAAAGTCAACTCAACATCAATCAAAATTTTGATTGTAACTTAATTTTTCTGGTAAGTTGAGTTTACCTTCCAAAAATTCAACTCAACACGAATCAGAATTTTTTAACCTAACCTAACCTTTTATAATTTTGATTGAGTAATCTGACTTAATAAAGTTCCAGTCATCTGAAGATCCATAAGGTTGACTTTTTATTTAAACGCAATTTTTGAAAAGTGTTTTAAAAAGATAAATAATATAAATATTTTTTAAACAAAGGTATTTAAAAAAAAAATAGTTTATATCAATTTTTTTAATTAAAAATAAAGAAATTAAATGAAATGACCATAAAAAAAATACAAGAATTGGGTTTTTTTTTTTTGGTCATTAAATGAAATGACCATAAAAAACCGTTTTCAAACCGTAGCCAACTACTGGACCAGACGCCGCCATCCTTTTCAACGTCCATTCCCTACCCCTAATTCCGCCATTAAAACCACAAAATATTAAATTAAATAGTTTATTATATTCGTGAAGGAGAGACCGTAAAATTAAAATAATTCTAATTTGTAGATTTAAAAAATAACATAATAACATGCAAATTATTGTGAAAAAGATAATATTAATTATATAATTTAAAATTCATTTTGTTTAACTATGCGAATCAATAGTTAACGTAACCGCCCAAATCATCACTAACAGATATTGTTCGCTTTAGCTCGTTACAAATTGTCATCAGCCTCATGGTTTAAAAATTCATCTATAGGAGAGGTTTCCACACCTTTATAAGAAACGTTTCGTTCCTTTCTCCAACCGACGTTGGATCTCACAGCTAATTTCCTTCACGAACGTCACGAGCATTAATAGAAGCTACGACATTTACAGTAATTAGCTAAACGATGACCAGTAGCATTGGATTAACTAATGAGTTATCTTTAGTTATTAAATAGGAATTAAAATATGAAGACTTGAACATTGAACTTAAGATTAATAACGTCACCGACATTAATAGAAGCTACGACATTTATTTTCGTCACCCACTTGGCATTGCCCTCCATTTTTTTACCTAATTAAAATAAGGATTTAATAATATTCTAAAACTAAAAAAAAAAAAACGTTTATTTTAATTTATTATATATATTACTTTTAATTATTTATTTTAAAATATATATTTTTTAGCGTTTGACACAGATGTTTATTATATTATTTAATTTTAGGTGCGAATTAAAATAATATTTAAATATTTTAGAATATTAACTTTTACTTTTTCTAAATGATATTTAAATTTATGTTAAATCGTATATCGAATATATTCTTATATATAAGGGTTAAATTCAGACTTATTTATGTATTTTAAAATTAAATAAAAAACATGCCGATTAATATTTTTTAAATCTAATTTTTAATTAAAAAAATAGAAACTTTTTTAATTCGATTTTTTCTTATTTATTACTGGTTTGTGTAAGTGCCACATCAGTATTTAGTTTTTAAAAATTTATTTTAATATATTTCAATGAAAATTATACTAAAATAATATTAACATTAAAAAATAAAGTATTTAAATCTTGCCGACAAATATTATGTATATAAAAAAGGTGATATTGTTCGCTTGACTTTTTTATATTTAAATTAAAAAATGAATTTTGGAGAAAAAAGAGAGTGATAATTCTTTTTGTTAAATTAAAATTTTCAAAATGTTTTAGAATCTTCAAAATTTATGGTCGCCTTTTATCACATGTGAATATTATGAGAATTTCAAATAAAAAATATTTTATTTTACCAAAAATTATTTAAAATTGAGACTATATAAAAATTTTAATTTAATGTTTAATAAATTCGTAATTTTTGAAATAGCTTTACCGAGGTTCAGGAGTTCGGCCGAATTAATGGTGACGAGGTGAATGAGCTTCTCTTTCTTCATTTTCTTCTTCTCCATCTTACTCAATCTTTCCTTTCTCTGTTCTTCTTTTTTTTAATGATCTAATCTTCTTGGAAATCTGTGATTCGAGACGATCGATTCAATAGAAAAGAAGGAATAGTGTCTATTTTTCGTTGGGGGGTTCTTGAAAAAAATCGTCGAATCTTATTCATTAGAAGTGGCGTATGCTCAAATTAATGTAAATAAAGTGCCTAAAACTTGCTCTGATACCAATGGATGATGTTAATATAACACATGCGGAAGCAATTTTGATCTTAGGCACTTTTAGAACATCAATTATAGTAAATAACTAGCATGTTCAATAAGTATTAAAACTCAAGGGGTTGAATATGAGTGAAATATATTATGAAATTGAAAATTTCACTATTACAGATGTTTTTGTTTATTTTAAAATATTTATTATGCATTTTATAAATAAAATTATAAAATAATACTTAGGACTTTTGGGACTAGCATCCTTACCGACACACCGTTTCGTGTCTACCCTTTCGAGGAAGGGCAAGAAGGCTGACACATCACCTGGTATCTGGCTCTGATACCATTTGTAACGGTTGAAGCCCGTCGCTAGCATATATTGTCCTCTTTGGATTTTCACTTTCGAGCTTCCCCTTTAAAACGCGTATGCTGGGAAGGTTTCCACTCTGTATAAATGGTGTTTTGTTCCCTCCCAACCACTTAAAAAACACATTTATGTTATTTTCAATATTTTTAAAATTAAAAAATTAGAATACTAAATATTTATATTTCTAAAAAAAAAAAAAAAAAAAAAAGAAAACGAGAAGAATTTTTTTTTTTAATAGTTATTGATTGTAAATTTTAAAATACATTTATTTCTAATAACCATTAAATATAAATTTAAAATATTTATTTATTTATTTATTCGTACAATTAATTGGAAATAAAAGGGAAAAAGAAAAACAGGGTTAGAGATGGAAGCTTGAGAGTTCCAATGTAAGCAGGCTTTCGTAGGGTCCCCCTGGCTCCTATTATTTATTCTATTTTATTTTATTTTTCTATTTTTTTAAATTATAATAAAAAGTAAAAAAAAAAAAAAAGAAAAAAAGAAAAAAAAAAAAGAGGAAAATAGAAAAGAAAAAGAGTTGAGCCGCGCATTTCCAAACTCACACAACTCGTACCATTTTTAACCAACAAAACCCCACACCCACACCTTCTTCTTTAATTCTTCATTTTTCACCTTCCTCTCCACCAAATTTCATCGCTCTTCTCTCCAGAAAACTCCTCTCAACAGCAACAACAACAATCTCAGCATCTTAATCTTTGCTCTTCAATCTTCATATTCCGTTTCCTCTGCTGCTGTTGCTTTGCTGCTATCATCACCGTTGCTTTGACAGATTCCTCTTGTCTCGATCGATGTTGTTTTCTCTTCCTCTTCTCAGGCTACCATCGGCTTCTGTGCTTAGGATTTTTTCATGAGGTGTGTTTTTTCTGCTGTTTTTCTGACTCTCTGATTCTCTAATTCAGCTCTGTATTCTCTGTTTTTTTTTTTTTTTTTTTTTTTTTTTTTGTTTTTGTTTGTTTGTTTGGTGTTTTTGGTTTTACTGTTTTCTGTGGATTTGATTCGAGATCCGAGTGGTGTTCACCGGCATTGTCGATTTTCAATGTGTTTCTGGCTCTCCTTGCGTGTTTTTGGTTCGCGGAAAGGAAATTGATAGTTGTTATGAAGAGATTCCTCTTCATGACTGTCACTGTTTTTAATGTGTTCCGGAATTTTCGGTTCAAGTTCGAGTTTAATGAACATTTTGGATTCAGCTTTGGATTTCGTTTATTTTTGTTCGTCCGTTTTCGTTATGTAGAAGAAGATGACGCTCCTCCTTCTTCTTCTTCTTCTTCTTCTTTTATCTCTCTATCTCTCTCTTCTTTTTATATTCCCGATAATTAGCACAGTGAGCTGCTGCAAGGTCGAAAATCTTTTTCGATTTGATATTGATGAAGTTTCTTGAGAAATCAGGTTTCTAGAGTTGATTTCTGTTTGGATCTGTCTTTAATGCTAGTTTCTGAGCCCACCGACTTCCTTCGCTCGCTTGAAGGGATCGGTTTTCTGTCTTTCTGTCGATATTTTGTAGTTGCTCGAGGAAGACTGCAGAAAACTAATCCTTGGCATATGGCCTTGGGACGTTTTCATCAATTGGAGTTGTTAATACTCTTTCTTGCTCCTTGATCTTGAGTATGCTGCCCGAAGAGTTTCCGAATCTTTAATTTTCTCTCTAAAGCCCTTGAATCAGTTGCTCATTGACTTTTGCAGAGTAGGAGGGATTCGGAATGGTAGTTTTGCGTGCTGTATGTTGTTAGCTATTTCCGATTACTCAGCCAAAATAGAATCTTAATGCTTCGCACCTAAGAAATCAACTTCATTTTCTATGCTTCAATTACTCGTCTTTATGTAATTAATATAGCAGTTTCCATCTTTTGTCTTCTTTCCTGCAACAATAGGTTGACGTGTCCGTGCGGAACTTTTCCAGTGGGTTTGGCGTAGTCTTCAAAGCCATTTACCTTTCATACATCGTCCGGGGATTGAAATGTTAGGTATGTTGTGTAGTTTATTGGCATAATATGAGAAACAGCTTTGCGTGTATGATGCATGAGTGATCGAGCATTAGTCTTAAGGTGCTAAAATGTTGAGACAATTCTTGATTGATGGACTCGATTTATTTCCAAGTTGTAAATTTTTTGTCCATCGTTCTACTTGTATTTAATTAGAAAAATTATAACGACTTTTCCTTACTTCCTCACTTCAAGGCTTTGAAGGTCCTGGAACTAGTGATGAAATTAGAGAGAGCTTTGAGAATTCTGAAGATGAGAGGCGACTGTTCAAAATTGGGAACCTCAAGAAAAAGGCAATAAATGCCTCAAATAAATTCACTCACTCTCTCAAGAAGAGAGGAAAGAGGAAAATTGACTACAGGGTTCCTTCAGTATCCATAGAGGATGTACGAGATGCAAAAGAGGAAAGTGCAGTTCATGAATTGCATCAAAAACTTCTTGAGAGGAATTTGCTGCCCAGTAGGCTTGATGATTATCATACTTTACTGAGGTCTGTGCATTTTCTGGAAGCATTCTGCTTCATAAAACAAAATATCTGCAGTTCATGCAACCTTTTTTTTGCGAGTCATTACAAGTATCCTCATTCTATTTGTTATTTTCTGCAGATTTTTGAAAGCTAGAGAATTTAACATGGAAAAGACAATCCGGATGTGGGAAGAAATGCTTAACTGGAGAAAGGAATTTGGAACTGATACTATTCTAGAGGTAATTTATGTATACATCCCAGTGGTCCTCTAAAATAAGCTCCAGTCCTGCCTTGAGAGTTATTTTCCCTGTTAACATATCATCATCATCTTCATCATTTGCAATCTGCTGCGTAATCAACATCCAATCATGAAAGTGCATAATGTAGTTGGATAACTTGCCAGTTTTGGAGCTTTAATATATTAGTGGAGTGATTCATCTGCAGGATTTTGAATTTGAAGAGCTTGAAGAGGTGTTGCAATATTATCCTCAGGGATATCATGGAGTTGATAAAGAAGGCAGGCCAGTTTACATAGAGAGGCTTGGCAAAGCCCATCCAAGTAGGCTCATGAATATCACCACGATAGATAGATACTTGAAGTACCATGTGCAAGAATTTGAAAGGGCACTGCATGAAAAGTTCCCTGCCTGTACAATTGCGTCTAAGAGAAGAATCTGTTCAACAACAACAATATTGGATGTGCAGGGCTTGGTACGATGAAAACTGTCTTGAAAGTTTTATATATTCAGTTTGCTCGAAATATTATCTTATACACGATCACACTATTGTCTCCGATAATGATGGAGATGTTACTTCCATATTGGGGGATCAAATTAATAGGACTACACAGTTTTATTGAAAAATATCGAAACTTTTCTTAGAGTTGATTTTTCTGGTATGAAACTTGAAAATCATGGATCCAACATTATTTATCTGGTAAATTACGTAACTGAAGTTCTTAGATTTGGAGCCACAATCAAGCAGAGTTTGCTTCTATATCTTTGGCCTTCAAGAAAATACAAATATATTGATCTTACACATTTGCATACATGTGCATGGTCGTAATAGTATTATCGATTATGACATGAAAACCATCCATTTATCCAACATTGGCATCTTAGGATGGACAATGTCAATCGATTAATGTTAAATTTATTAAAGTCTGATTTTAATGTTACTGATATTGTGATTCCAGGGCATGAAAAATTTCTCCCGCACTGCTGCAAATCTCTTAGCTGCTATAACAAAGACAGACAGTAATTATTATCCTGAGGTATCCAATTCCTTCCAAGCATAAACATATTTGATCATTTTCTCATGTGTTTCATTCTCTTTTCACTTGTATCTTTCAGACGCTACATCGAACATATATTGTGAATGCTGGTTCTGGTTTTAAGAAGATTCTCTGGCCTGCTGCTCAGAAATTTATTGATATGAAGACTGTTGCAAAGATCCAGGTATAGATGTGGCATGCACGAGTTACATGCACTTCCTTTTCCTCATGCTGGATTAATTATCGAGTTCAAATTTCAGGTTCTTGAACCCAAATCAATAGGAAAGCTACTTGAAGTCATTGACTCAGAGTATGACCTCCATTTCCACTCTGTATTTGTATATTCATATACTTTGCTGAGACTGTTTTTCTTTCAGTCAGTTGCCAGATTTCTTAGGTGGTTCGTGTACATGTAATGGTGTTGAAGGAGGGTGCCTTAGATCTAATAAGGGTCCGTGGAATGATCCCGATATTATGAAGGTGGCTTTTCATCATGTTTCAAATATAGTCCGACTCAATTCTTCAGCATGTATAATTAACCTAGTCCTGTGTTTCTAGGTTGTGCATAATTTAGGAGCCACCTTTGTAAGGCAAGGCACAAGAGTGCCCAAGAACGACGCAAAATTTCACTCTCGTGCTCAAATACCTTCACTGAAGGTAAGTGTCAGTTTGATCAGATGCAGTTTGAATATTGTATATTATTGCATGCTGTCATTATGATGCATATTGATATGCATATTTCTCTTCCATTAGGGAAGTAATGATATATCATTAGCGGATCCAGGATCAGATATTGATGACTCGTACTCTCCACTGGAGCGAGCTAGCTCTATGATTCCTTGTTTGGCCCCAGTTCACGAAGAAGTAAGTCTGGAAGTATGTAGCACATGGTTTGTGAAAATGTATTGTATGTGTATGCAAAAATGTCAGCAACATTGTTTAAAAGGTTCGTATTTTTTCAGCTAAGGGCAGCAGATCCTAATGCTTACTACAGTTGTGATGATGACTTCCTACCTGCTAGGACAGTAAGTGAAAGTGACCAAAGAGTTAGAGGTTCTCAGGGTACATCTCTTGAAATAATGGATAATGGGAATTTCTCTAGCAAAGTGGCATCAAACATAGAAGGTACTGAATGTACTTTTATTTTCACTCTAATGTGTGGTAACTCGGAATCTTTACGGCTCACCTGGCGTGTGGCACCGGGAAAGTAGAACCATATGCATAATTTGTCTACTTACCCTTGGAAAGGTTTTGCATTTCCAAGTTATGCAAATTGTATTTGTTCGTTGGTCAGATTTTTCTTTCCCTATCTCATATTTTTCTTTTATTCACCTCGCTTCTCAGGTACTCTAGCAAATGAGAACGAAATTCTGAAGCAAAAACTTGAGAAAAGAAACCTTCATTTTGTGGGGAGAGGTCTTCTATCATTCTGGATTAGATTGGTAGAACTTGTCCGCAGTTTACAATTTCAGTTTTGGAAAAGACAGAACAATATATATCCTTCTAACACAGAACAACACATTACAAACATCAATGCTGCTGCAATTCAAACAATGAACAAAGAAGATTATGTCGGTCCATGCTTACAACGTCTCGAGAGGCTTGAAAAAATCTTTGTAGAGCTGAGCAACAAGCCTGCTAAGATTCCTCTGGAAAAGGAGCATTTGCTTACTGAATCTTTGGACAGAATCAAGTCGGTTGAATTTGACCTGGAGAAAACGAAAAGAGTGAGCTTTTCTTTGTGTGTTTAATTAATTAGTAATATGAGCGGTCTTCTGATCGATTCTTGTAGCTTAGCATTTTCATTCATTTCATTGGTTCAGGCAATCCACGCTACCGTCTTAAAGCAACTTGAGACGGGGGAGCTGCTGGAGAAATTACGGGAGTCCCAATGTCAAGTAAGTAGCTTTTAAAAACACAGGCCACATCTTATTTGTTATTTGTTATTATTATCATTATTATCTATATTTTGTTTTCTTATATAATTTCAGAATCATTTTTTGAAATATTAGTTTTGACTTTTGAAAATCTAAATAAAAACAGTGTAAAAGCATTATCTTTCTTCGTGCCCATTTCCCATCCAGAAATCTTGAACTACAATAATACCAACTTGGAAATTTTCAAACATTGTGAAAAGGATATGAGAGGCCTCAATTCAAATGGGGTCCTATTGTAGAAAAATTCCCATCCATTAATAAAGTAAACTATTAAGGCTTCCACTGATGAACATTTGATTTCTGGTTTACTTTTTTGAGAATAAAGCTGTTTTTTCCTTTTTAAAAAATCAGGCTTGTAAATACTACTTTAAAAGATTTATGAACTTTTTTTTTCTTTTGGAGTTTGGCTAAAATCTCTAACGTGTTTTTAAAAAATTGTACAATATATCAAATAAATTGCAGCGAAGCTAGGGTAGTTTTTGAAAATAGAAAATAAAAAAGGGAAGTCTGGTTTAATAACCATCTAGTGTTTAAAAATTAAGAATATAAACATAACTTCCTCTTACTAGGTTCTTTGCTTTATATCTACCCCTTGAAAGTGTTTCTAAAATCCAAGCCAAGTTTGAAAACTAAAGAAAGTAATTCTTAATAACTTCGAAATTTAGCTTAGAATTCAAATGTTTGTTTTAAGTGTGAAAATCATAATAAAGAATTTATGATAAGATAAGTAGATTTTTAAAAACTGAAAACTAGGAGTGAAGGCTCCATTTGATAACTTTGACTTTTGGTTGTGAAAATTATGCTTGTTTCTCTCATTTCTCTATATTGAATTTCATTTTTTTTTAGTGAAAACATTTGATTTTTTAGCAAAATTCATTCCTAAAACAAAAATAACTTTTTGAAAATTATTTTGTTGTTTTTGAAAACATGGCTCCGTTTTCTGAAACATGTGTAAAAAGTATATAAGTAGTATTCTTAGACTTAATATTCATAAACTGAATCTAAAATTATTGTCAAACCAAGTGTGTACAAGTTGTTCTGTATCATGTTTCATTACTAAAAATTCTAACCCTGATATAACCCTTATACATGATGCAGCAGAGAAGATTTTTGTGTTAGGTTACAAAAAGTACAAAAAGGTGAAGAAATGAAAAATGGTTACACCGAAGCAAGAGCAAAGACAAGCACGTGGAGTGACAACAAAACCCAATGGACAATGGCTGGCGGCAATAGAAACGAGAGATGTAGAGAGGAGGCAAACCAAAAACAGATAAATGCATATATACGTGTACACTTTCACCCTTTGTTTGGTTGGATCACCTCTGTCTTTGTTCTTTCTTTCTTCCAATATATATATATATATATATATATATATATATATATATATATATATATATATATATATATATACACGAAAAAAGAAATATATAATTTTGGAGGTGTTTACAGACAAGGCTGACAAAATGTATAAAAAAAGCTGGCTAATGTTTCCCATAGAGAGTGCAGGGTTTGGAGGTGAGTACAGAAAAGAAAGAAGGCGGAATAACGTGGCTTTGCAATAGTAGCAGCAACCAGCAACTCCTCCTCCTCCTCCACATGCTTCCGATTTCCAAGTAATTTTTAAATGTTTTTTTTTTTTTTTTCTCTTTTAGTTCTTTAAAGATGAATCGTGATGTACTCTAAAGTAGAATAGACGTTCCCCTATAGGCTCAATTTCTAAAATCCAAAGTGTTCCCAATCAATGAGAATGAAAACGACTTTCTCTTCTACAGATTCTTAGTTGCATTTTTTTTCTCACCATTATGTTCTTTTTTGTTTTACCATTACCAGAATTCTAGTCACAGAGGGGTTTGTGGAAAAATTACTCCTCAACCCGGCAATTCTAAATGTAAATGTGATAATCTGTCTACTTTCAAGGTCCAAGTGTTTTTTTTTTTTTTTTTTTTTTTTTTTTTTTTTTTTTTTTTTTTTTTAATCTCATGCAGCTTTCTCTAATTATTGAATTCCAGAGCAGAGAAGTATTTCTATTGTGTTTTGTTAAATTCGTTGTCCATGCTACTAGGAGTTGCATCAATCAATCTCCCATTAAAGTTGTTCCAATTAACACTTGTGCATGATAATTTCTAATATTCAGTGGAGCAGAAAAGGGAATAATGGAGATATCATTGCAGGAATTGAATACATTTGCGCCGCAACCCTGAAAGGCAGGTGGGTCGGTCTTTTGATTGTATGTAAACATTTTTCTAACATTTTATGAAGCTCTTTTTGTCAAATCAAAAGCTTAGGGAAAGGTTTCTTATTCACTAAAATTAGGTACAAAAAAGCTTAGGGAAAGGTTTCTTATTAACTAAAATTAGGTACAAATTTGATTAACTCTTCTAATTGTAATTGGTGGACAAAGTTATGGAATTCCAAAGTTTCTTAGGAACATGGCAGCATATGTTCACAATGACAAGTTACTCATATATTGCTTCCAAGATAGCTTCAGAGGCCCACCCACCCAACGGTACATGCTGGCTGATGTTTGCACATAGAAAAATAGAGGTGTCCATTTACTCTTAACAGACAGAGCGACGGAGCCTAAATTATATGAGACCTGCTCTTAATAGAGTGAAGAATCTCTGTTTAAACGGAGAATATGAGAGTCACGAAAAATTTCGTCTCATTAGATAAACGGGACTAGGGATAGGAATACAGGATAGGATTGTATTCCTATCCCCATCCAATTTCCTACCTTGCCCGACCCGAAAAAAAGAAATAATTTTGAAGCCAAAACCAGTACAGCTAATGATGTTAAGCTTAAAAAAGCCTACAAAGTTCCGGCTTTTGAATATCTCCTTTTCAATTTCCTAACATTGTCTAATGATATGTATATAGTAATGACTTTAGGTTAAGTAGAAATCTAGAGCTGTTACAAAGCTTATCAAAGCTTATTAAAAAAGTTGTAACAGCTCTAGATTTCTACTTAACCTAAAGTCATTACTATATACATATCATTAGACATTTTATACGAAAATATTTCATTCAAAACTTTATTATAAAAACATAATCTTGGTCTTACATGTTATCTCGAAGGCTTTTAATATAAAATAACAAAAATTGAAAATAACATAAATTAAAAATGCTCCATACTAACCTATATGCTACTAAATGAAAATGCATATGAACATATACTAACCTATAGTTTGCTAAATTCAAATTGTAAACTACCCTATGCATGTGCCACGGTCTTCTAGGTTGTGATTCCACCGTAAGTCGTGTATAGGGGAGTCTTGCCTTTACCTGAAAAAAATAAGAGTGTAAAATACTTAGTGACCCTCTATCGGGGTTAGATGCAAATACATACAATCATGAGTGGGATTTATCATATCAGTCTATATTCCTACAACGGCTATCCTAAGCAGGTAATTCAATGTGTATTTACTATTCTACACACTTCTCACACGTGCGAGTATGAACTCACCAGTCGGTTTGCACACCTCTTTAGCCCCTCTCGTTGAGCGAGCACTGCACTTAATATAATTGCTCTAAATACATTAATAAACTCAATGTAAAATTTGAATTTGTACTATTCGGTACTATAATATGAAATATAATCATCAACGAATTTAAAACGATAACCGTGATAATAATTCTAAATTCAAATCCAACCAATATAATTCGAATAACTCTTTAGATTAATCAACTTAATAACACATACTAAATAACTAACCCATGCAAATTAACATAACAACCCTAAACATAGACTAAATAATTTCTTTGTAAGTTCTTAGATACAACTAAGGTAAAATAACTCTAGACTAGGCAACTCCGCGACTCAAAAGGTCACGATTATGCTGGTTCAAGACATGTATCTATGATCGCATGTCAGATGTCCATGTCATACTTGTTCAAGACGCGTTACTTATGATTGCATGTCAGATGTCTATGTCATACTTGTTCAAGACGTGTTACCTATGACGCATGTTAGATGTCTATGTCATACTTGTTCAAGACATGATATCTATGATCGCATGTCAGATGCCCATGTCATACTTGTTCAAGACGTGATATTTATGATTGCATGTCAGATGTTCATGTCATACTTGTTCAAGACGTGTTACTTATGATCTCATGTCAGATGTCCATGTCATACTTGTTCAAGACGTGATATTTATGATTGCATGTCAGATGTTCATGTCATACTTGTTCAAGACGTGTTACTTATGATCGCATGTCAGATGTCCATGTCATACATGTTCAAGACGTGTTACCTATGATTACATGTCAAATGTCCATGTCATACTTGTTCAAGACGTGTTACCTATGATCGCATGTCAGATGTCCATGTCATACTTGTTCAAGACGTGTTACCTATGATTGCATGTCAGATGTCCATGTCATACTTGTACAAGACGCGATATCTATAATTGCATGTCAGATGTTCATATCATACTTAAACGTTTAAGACGTGTTATCGATGGTCGTATGTTCATTTCAAGCCCTTTTTTATTTGTAGCACCAAGTATAATTATATCACTAGTTGATAGTGGGATTTAGACAAAATAATGGTAATGATAATAATACAAAAGCATTTTGTGAGTGGAGATTCAATCCAACAGCCTGTACTCGCCTTCTCGTCGGAGAAGAAGAACAATCCTCTCTCTCTATCTCTCCCGCCGGAATGACGGTCTCCGATAGGTCCTTCTGCAACTTCTCAATGCTTCTCCTCTTCTTCATCTCACTGATTTTCACTGCTTCTTCCTCCACTTCCATTTCAGGTACCTCACATTCACAATTACCGTGACATTGTCATAATTTTCTCTCCTGCTTCTTCTTCTTCTCTGTTTTTGTCTTTAAAGCTGAGTTTATTTTTTATTTTGCAGCGGATGTCTTTGAATCGAAGGCTTCAATCGGTCGGGGCCTCCTACAAGCGAAAAAAGGTTCTACTCTCTTTCTCCGACTTTTTTTTCTTTTTTGCTGAGTTCGTAATTTTCAATTGGAGGCCTGCTTCTGTTAGGGTTTGCAAGCTATTTAGTTATTATTTGTTCTGTTTGTATAAGATCTTGCCGATTGTGCTTCTTCCTTCTCGAGGTTGTGTGGAATTCGAGGTTACTTGTTGTCGATTTTTGCTGGTTTGATTATTATTTGATTCTCTCGAACCTACTAGTGTTCTTCGAAGATTTCGCTTTTGCCACGATTGGCGTGAAATAATGAAATTGAACATAAATATTAAATTAATTTTATCTGGTTGAATCGAATGGTTTATTTCTTTCATTTTCGTATTGGATTGATCCACGCATCCGTGATGTAGGCCAGATTAAATTTCAGCGGTGCGAAGTTTAAGGAATTGTACGTATTTAATTTAATGGTTTGGAAAATGTGTACTTCTTCCTTGAGATTGATTGATTTTTATCCTGCTTCAATTCTCTGACTTGTTCATCATATGGTATTTGCTTTAAATTTGGCATCTCAGGAGTTTTTGAATTGATATTGTTTCAGTGTTGTAGTTTCTGAAGCTATTATCAAACAAAATTTGCTGTAATCATGTAATGTATGTATGCACAATTTATGCAGATTGTCCAGTGAACTTTGAATTCTTGAACTACACCATCATCACAGGCAAGTGCAAGGGGCCTCGATACCCTCCCAAACTCTGTTGTTCAGCTTTGACTGAATTCGCTTGCCCTTATGCGGATGATCTCAACGATCCAACAAACGATTGCGCTTCAACCATGTTCAGTTACGTTAATCTGTATGGAAAATACCCTCCTGGTCTCTTCTCTAGCGAGTGCAAGGGTGATAAGAATGGTCTGGCATGCCCTGTGCTCCCCCCCTCCGCTTCAGCCGATCAAAGTTGGGGTTCCATAGCACATTTGCCATCTCGCTTCCTGATCTTCTCGCCTGGATTTGTACTACTGCTGTGGCTATTATGACAAGGTTCATTTTTCACCATACTTTCTTCCCATTTGTAAGTGTACCCTACCCTTAAACTTGCTGCTAAAACTGCAATTCCTTACTCCCCTGTGTTTATTGTCATAGTTCATTCTGTTTCATGATCCAAACTTAAGTTCTTATTATTGGAGGTTTATGCGCTTTTTATTTGTCAGGGAGACTTGGTGTATCATCATCTTCATCATCATCATAAGCAAGTGCTATGGGAAGTGGCGACCACTAAACTAATGGAAGACTTACTTTTTATTTGTGGAGAGGTCAGTCTCTTGTCTTACTTCACAAACTTTTGACATGTATGTTCAAGAGAAGCAGTGTATTTAAGTGGGTTACTCCATTCGAGATTTATACTATTACATAATAATGTAATAGCCAAAATAATAATAAATAAACCAATAAAAATAATTATAAAAAAAATATACGTCAAAATAATAATAATAAAAAAATTTATAATTAAATAAAACTTAAAAATAAAAATAAAATTTACCCGTCTCTCCACTGAATTTCAACTCATTCTCTTTCCTCAACCCAACCATATCACACACAACCGCATCCTCTTTCCTCACCCCAACTATACCACAGTTCATTAAAAAAATAAACAAAAAAACAGCATCCTCTTTCTTCACCCCAACAATATCACAGTTCATCTAAAAATAAACAAAAAACAAAAAAAAAATGTCATCACAACCGCATCCTCTTTAATGTCGTCACAACTGCATCCTCTATCCTCACCCAACCATATCACAGTTCATCCAAAAATAAACAGAAAAAAAAATGTCATCTCAACCGCATCCTCTTTCTTCAACACAACCATATCACAATTCATCAAAAAAAATAAACAGAAAAAAAATGTCAGATTTGGAGAAATTTTTTTTATAAAATTTATCTACCTCTCTCCATTAACCTCCTCCCAACATCCTCTTTCCTCAACTCAACCATAACCTCGTCCCCCAACATCCTCTTTCCTCAACTCAACCATAACCTCGTCCCAACCGTATCCTCTCTCCTCAACCCAATCTATTACAGTTCATCAAAAAATAAACAAAAAAATGTCAGATTTGAAAAGGAAAAAAAAAAAAGTTCACAACCACATCCTCTTTCCTCAACCCAACCATATCACAGTTCATCCAAAAATAAACATCAGATTTGGTGAATTTTTTTTATAAAATTTACCTATCTCTCTCCACTAAGTCCCAACTTGGTGAATTTTTTTTATAAAATTTACCTATCTCTCTCCACTAAGTCCCAACAGCATCCTCTTTCCTCAACCTAATCATAACCTCTCGTCCCAACAGCATCCTCTTTCCTCAACCCAACCCAGTTCATCCAAAAAAATGTCAGATTTGGGAAAAAAAAGGTCAGAGGAAAAAGAAGGTCAGATTTGGGAAAAAGTAAAATAGTGTAGATGCAAATCTATCTAGAGAGATTTTGGTCTGTTATTACTATAAAATCCTATCTCAGATTTTGTTTATCCTTTATAGTTATGGTTATAAGAAATTTAGTATCAAATCTTCTTTCATATTTTACTAGATCATGCAGATTCCATATCCAATTAATTAGATTTTTTTTTGTTAGCATTGGAAGTTCTAGTTAGAATCAATTAATTAGATTTTTTTTTGTTAGCATTGGAAGTTATAGGAAACACGGTTAGAAAAAATAAAATTTGTTATAGGTTAGAATCAATTAATTAGATTTTTTTTTGTTAGCATTGGAAGTTATAGGAAACAAGGTTAGAATCAATAAAATTTTAGTTGGCAGATCCATAAATGGGTAAGATAGTATGCAAACAATCTATTAAAATTGGACAACCATATCTATAGAAAATAAATATAGATCTATAGAAAATAAATATAGAATTAGATGAATATCTTATTTACAGAATTGGAAAGGTTTACCAAATTAAGATCTATTTACAAAAGGAAATATAATTACAAACACGGAGAAGGGAAGATTTGTTGAACAAAATTTAAAAATAAAACCGTAAATATCATAGGGCATGAAACTCCATCAAATTTTGTAATATCAAAATTTTAACACGTAAATTAGAGAAATAATTTTATAGAGTTCAAACTTGAAACTGATGTCATGGGCTCACATAGGTTGACTTGGATTTCAAAGGACGGAATCGAACTTTCATTAAGGATATATACGTGACAACGACTTAAGCTAACTAGGTAAGTGGCTCACCCGTCGTAGGTTATGCGTTAATTGTTGTATGTTGGCACGTGCCCGTGGATTTGCACGTGTCATTGAATTGTATGCCAGTTTTAATGTGCTCAAGTACGAACTCATGTGAACGTGAATGTATGCTATGTATGCTGCTTTGTTTGATGTGATATGATATGCATGTGATGATATGTGGTTCCTGAATGATTATGGCGTGATTGTACGGAATATTTGAATGTAAACAGCATGAATTGTATGACATGAAATACGGTAAACTGCATGGAAACATAACCCCGATAGGAATATGTATGATACATAAAGAAATGAAAATGAGAATGACATGTAAGCATGAAACGTGACAAGGGGTTATGTTCATTAATGTTAAATGTAGGACTAGTGGAGACCTCATGCATATTGTGTGTTCATACATCTGGGGGATACCCCTATCCCATCACGAGGGTACGGACGCATACATCCAACGGCAAGGCAACGATCGTTATGCTTTGCATAGCGTTGTCGTGACAGTTACTAGTTTTAACGGGTCCCGGCATAAAGAGCTCCCAGAGTATACCCACCGGATATGGAAAGTGGCCCAGCAGTGTGCGAACTAGCTGGTGAGCCCATACTCGCACGTATGGGCTGTGTGTAGAGTATATGGTACACGTCCACGATTACCCGTTAGGACAGCACCGTAGGGAAAACGAAACGAAACGAAACGATAGGTCCCATCATTTCATTGCGTGTGATTGTTGCATAACCCCGATAGGTGGTCAGTTACTGAGTATTCTAGAAATACTCAAGGCTCGTGCTACTTTACTTTTTCAGATAAGAGCAAGGCACCCATGTGACATCAACGGCAGCATCGTACACCCCGGGACCGTAGCACATGCATAGGGTAGTTTTTTTTTTTTTTCCATTTCATAGTCGAGGTTGAATTCGGTTTTGTTCCTTTTTCTTTATTTCAATAATGTTCTTTTCCTTTCTTTCCCTCGTAATCATTTTCTCTTTCATGAGGTAATAAGAGGCGAGTGTAAGTCGCATTTATGGACATGACCCATTTAATGTATATTTCGCAGAGTAATGACCTTAGATTAAATAGGTAAAATTTAGGGTCGTTACAGTTGGTATCAGAGCCAGGTTATAGATCTTGTAGACTAGCCTATAGAATAGGCTTGGCATGTTTCACGGTCCAATTACCGATGCCCCGTCGTTGCCTGGTATACCTTAAGTAGAATGAAGGATGTATGATCTTTGTGATATATTTAATGTGGTTGGCTTTAAATGATGCATGACATGATACTGTAGGAAAATGTGTTGTGATGTGAACTGATGTAATGCATGTCTTTACGTTATGATAGTTATGTTTTCTTCTATATGAATTATCAGATAGGATGTAGGGAATGTTATAAGTAAATCATAAACTTAGCTAGAATTCTTTTCTTGGTTTCTAGAACCATGCCGCACAGGGGGACGTAGAAAAGGTAGGAGAGGGAGAGGACGACCTCCCATTCGGAGAGGGGGAAGAGGAGAAGCTGATAGAAGCTCTTCCCAAGAGGGGTCGACTACCGGACCATATGCGTTTGGACCACCTCCTGAATACGCACCTCTCCCACAAACCGTACCACTTCCTGAATATAAACCTCCCCCACAAGCTGTACCCGCTCCTGAATACGGTGCGCTCCCTCAAGCTGCACCACAGGCTGGGTTAGACCCCGCCACAAAGTTAATGTTGGAATCCCTCCAAAAAAACTATGCAAACCATGCTAGACACACAACAGGCCACGTTGTTGGCTACGCAACAAGTCGCGGCAATGGCCACGCAACCAGCCAACGCGGCGGCCCCGCAACCGGTGGATGTGGTATTTATACAGTCGGTCACCAACCCGCATCCGGATAGGGGTGCGAGTTGGTTAAAGGATTTCAGACGGTATAACCCACGTCCTTTTGTCGGTTCAAAGGAAGATCCAACAACTGCTTAGATGTGGATTGCAAACATGGAAACAACCTTTAAATCAATAAGATGCCCTGATGAACATAAGGTGGCGTGTGCGACATATGTGTTACAAAAAGATGCAGAAGTGTGGTGGTCGGATAATAAACAGAGCATCAACTGGGGCGGGGGAATTACAACGTAGGGAACCTTTAAGGAAGCCTTTCTGAAATATTATTATCCAAAGGAAACCCATATAAAGAAACAACAAGAGTTTAACCACTTAACCCAAGTTGATCGCACGGTGGATCAGTATTGAGAAAGTTTGCACCGTCATTAGCTGACACTGAAGAGAAACAAACAGAAAAATTTGTGTTAGGATTGAACCCGAAGACCCGCCGCATGTTAGAGGCCTTTAACCCAAAAACCTATGAAGAGGCCCTAAGGACGGCCAAGGCCCTAGAGGAACCCCAAAGGAAAAGAAAACGGAGCCAACGTTGTCACAGGGAGGAAACGCCCTGTCGAGGTCGAAACCACAGAATTTCAATCACGGAGCCAACAGTTGTCACAGGGAGGAGACCTCGATATCAGAGTAGGCCACCTGCTCCATCCCCAATAGCCCGATACCTAGCAATGGAGAAGCCCCTGTGCCGTAACTGTGGAAAACAACATGTTGGGAGATGTTTGGGGGGCTCAGGTATGTGTTATATCTGTGGTCATGCAGGTCATGTGCCCAGAACTTGCCCTACAAGGAGCTCGGGAAATCCAAGGGAACCCCTTAGAGGACAGGTCATCCGAGAGCCCACCATACAAACCCGCCCAGAGACCAGGGCATATGCAATGACCAGTAAAGAGGCGAGAACATCTGGCACCGTGGTGACAGGTACGCTTTCTGTACTAGGACACTTTGCGTTGACATTGTTTGATTCTGGTTCTACCCAATCCTTTGTTTCTTTACCATTTGTTAAACAAGCAGGGTTCGTAGTAGAACCCTTAATGCATGTATTGTCGGTCGGTACCCCAGCAGGGGTAGACTTAGTTACGAAAAATAGAGTAAAGGACGGACAAGTGCTAATAGCTGGACAAACCATCCACGTAGACTTAAAGGTAGTAGATATGACGGATTTTGACGTCATACTAGGAATGGATTAGCTAGCCGAAAACTTTGCTAGCATAGACTGCCATAAGAAAGAGTGATATTCACACCTCCCAACGGACTTACCTTTAAATTTAAAGGGACCTCCACAGGTACCACCCAAAAATAATATCAATGATGAAAGCGAGACGCCTGGTACAACAAGGGGGGTGGGCGTTTCTAGTCTGTGCAGTAAACACAAAAGGAAAGGAAAAACCCATAGATACAGTACCCATAGTAAACGAATTTATGGATGTCTTCCCAGAGGACCTCCTGGGAATTCCTCCATCGCGAGAGGTAGACTTTGGAATAGATCTGGAACCAGGAACGGGACCCATCTCTAAGGCCCCGTACCGCATGGCACCAACAGAACTAAAAAAACTTAAATCACAACTGCAAGACCTGTTAGATAAAGGCTTCATTCGACCTAGGGTGTCCCCTTGGGGTGCGCAAGTGTTGTTTGTCAAAAAGAAAGACGGCTCAATGCGTTTATGCATTGATTACATGGAATTAAACAAGAGGACGGTAAAGAACAAATACCCGTTACCCCGTATTGAGGACCTATTTGACCAACTGCATGGGGCGACAGTGTTTTCTAAAATAGATCTTCGATCAGGATATCATCAAATTAAGATAAAAATGAAGACATACCGAAAACAGCCTTTCGAACCAGATATGGCCACTACGAGTTTGTGGTGATGTCTTTTGGTCTCACCAATGCCCAGCAGTATTTATGGAACTAATGAACCGAGTATTTAAAGAGTGCTTAGACTCGTTTGTGATCGTGTTCATAGACGACATCTTGATATACTCTAAAACGGACCTAGAACACCAAGAGCACCTTCGCAAAGCCTTAATTATCCTAAGGGAGAACAAGTTATATGCCAAATTCTCCAAGTGCGAATTTTGGCTATGACAGGTTTTGTTTCTGGGGCACGTAGTGTCTAAAGACGGAATTTTCGTGGACCCCAATAAGATAGAAGTTGTCACGAAGTGGAAATGCCCAACAACAGTCACCGAGATATGAAGTTTCTTGGGATTGGCGGGTTACTATCTAAGGTTTGTCCAGGACTTCGCTAGAATAGCCATGCCTCTCACCCAATTGACAAAAAAAAGTGTACCTTTCGTTTGGGATGATACTTGTGAGGCCAGCTTTCAAGAGCTAAAACAAAGACTAGTATCCGCCCCAGTGCTCACAGTTCCAGAGAGTTCTGTAGGATACGTGATTTACAGTGATGCATCCAAAAAGGGGTTAGGTTGTGTACTGATGCAACATGGCAAGGTTGTTGCGTATGCGTCACGCCAACTAAAGGATTATGAGAAAAACTATCCTACACATGATTTGGAGCTGACAGGGTGGTGTTCGCGTTAAAAATTTGGTGACTCTACCTGTATGGCGAAAAGATCCAAATCTATATGGACCATAAAAACCTAAAATACTTGTTCACACAAAAAAGAATTGAACATGAGGCCACGTAGATGGTTAGAGCTGGTAAAAGATTACGACATAGATATCCAGTACCACCCTGGAAAAGCAAACGTAGTCGCTGATGCACTGAGTCGAAAAGCAGTACACTCGTCCGCCCTCATCACAAGGGAGCCACGTGTGCGAACTGATTTCGAACGAGCTGACATAGCGATAGTAACCGAAGAAGTGGCAGCCCAAATAGCCCAACTGACAGTGCGTTCCACGCTCAGACAAAGGATCATAGACTCACAACGTGGGGATCCACGCCCAAGCAAAATCCTAGACCAATTGAAAGTAGGCCCAGTGGACGAATTCTCTAAGTCAACAGATGACAGATTATTATGTCAAGGACGTTTATGTGTCCCACCCATGAGCGAAATAAAGAATGAAATCCTAACTGAGGCATACAACTCACCCTTCTCGAGCATCTAGGTGGAACAAAGATGTATCAAGACTTGAAACAACACTTCTGGTGGCGAAGTATGAAAAAGGATACCGCAGAGTACGTGAGTAAGTGTCTGGTGTGCCAACAAGTAAAAGCCCCTAGGCAGAAAACCGCTGGGCTACTACAACCTCTAAGTATACCAGAATGGAAATGGGAAAACATTGTCATGGATTTCATAGTAGGCCTACCCAAAACATTAAAGGGTTATACGGTAATTTGGGTGGTTGTAGATCGTCTGACAAAGTCGGCTCACTTCCTACCGGGTAAGGCAACATATACAGTAGACAATTGGGCCCAACTATATGTTAAAGAAATTGTGAGGTTGCATGGAGTACCGGTGTCAATTGTGTCGGATCGGGACCCGCATTTTACATTGGCCTTTTGGCGCGACTCCAAAAAGCGATGGGTACCCGCCTCGACGTTAGCACCGCCTTCCACCTACAAACGGATGGCCAAATGGAACGATTAAACCAAACCCTAAAAGACATGCTTCGGGCATGCGTTATGGATTTCACAGGGAGTTGGGACACTAAACTGCACTTAATAGAATTCTCTTACAACAACAGCTTCCAAGTAACCATCGGGATGGCACCCTTTGAAGCGTTGTATGGAAAACAATGTAGATCCCCATTGTGCTAGGACGAAGTAGGAGAACGAGAACTTGTAGGACCTGAGCTGGTCCGCATCACCAACGAGGCGGTACAGAAAATTAGAGTAAGAATGCGTACCACACAGAGTAGGCAAAAGAGCTACGCTGACGTTAGGCGTAGGAATTAGAGTTCGAAGAGGGGGACCTAGTTTCCTAAAAGTAGCTCCTATGAAAGGCATTCTAAGATTCAGACGAAAGGGGAAGCTAAGCCCCCGATTTATTGGACCATTCAAAATTTTAGAAAGAGTAGGTTCGGTAGCTTACAAACTAGCTTTACCACCTTCGCTTTCAAGCGTACACGATGTATTTCATGTGTCCATGTTAGGAAAATATATTGCAGACCCTACGCACGTAATAGACTATAAACCTCTCGAAATCGAGAAAAATTTAAGTTATCAGGAGAAACTGATTAAAATCCTAGCCCGAGAAGTGAAAGTCTTACGTAATAGAAATATGGGTTTCGTTAAGGTATTGTGGCGTAACCACCAAATCGAGGAAGCTACGTGGGCATCCGAGAGTGCAAGCAACCGAGACGCATTTCACAACAAGCCATGCAAAGGTTGAAGCGATATGCGAAGCGGGCTTCCAAGTTCATCATGCACCCAACAAGGGTGCTCATAGAAAGGGACTAACAAGACTCAATGCTACCCGTGCATGAGGTAATCAATGCAAGAACCAATGGACTACGGTCACAAAAAATACTTTGGGACACACCAATGAAGAGGAGAAACTAAAAAGGATTACTTAAAATTAAAAATAAAAATAAAATTTACCTACCTCTCTCCACCAATCTCGTCCCAACCCCATCCTCTTTCCTCAACCCCACCATATCATATCACAGTTCATCCAAAAATAAACAGAAAAAAATGTCAGAGAAAGAGTAAAATGGTGTTTCAACAAGGATAGGATATGATGCAGATCTACCTTTGAGAGATTTTGTTCCGTTATTACGGTAAAATCCTATCTCAGATTTCCTTTATCGTTCATAATTATGGTTATAAGAAATCAATAATCAGATCCCATATTTAATTAATTAGATTTTTTGTTAGCATTCCTTTATCCTTTATAGTTATGGTTATAAGAAATCAATAATCAGATCCCATATTCAATTAATTAGATTTTTTTTTGTTAGCATGGGAAGTTATAGGAAATAAGGTTAGAATCAATAAAATTTTAGTTGGCAAATCCATAAATTAAGATAGTAGCCAAACAATCAATTAAAATTGGCAAGCATATAGAAAATAAATATAGAATCAGAGGAATATCTTATTTACATATAGAATCAGAGGAATATCTTATTTACAGATTTTAAAAGGTTTACCTGAATATCTATTTACAGAAGGAAAATAATTACAAAGAGGGAGAAGGGAAGATTTGTTGAAAAGAATTTAAAAATAAAACAGTAAATATCAGAGGGCATGAACTCCATTAAATTTTGTCTAACAGGAAATATCATAATTTTAACAAGTAAATTAGAGAAATAATTTTATAGAGTTCAAATTTGAAACTAATGTCATGGGCTCACATAGGTTGACTTAGATTTCAAAGGACGGAATCAAACTTTCATTAAGGATATGTACGTGACAACGACTTAAGCTAACTAGGTAAGTGGCTCACCCGTCGTAGGTTACGCGTTAATTGTTATATGTTGGCACGTGCCCGTGGATTTGCACGTGTCATTGAATTGTATGCCAGTTTAATGTGCTCAAGTACGAACTCATGTGAACGTGAATGTATGCTATGTATGCTGCTTTGTTTGATGTGATATGATATGCATGTGACGATATGTGGTTCCTGAATGATTATGGCATGATTGTACGAAATATTTGAATGTAAACAGCATGAATTGTATGACATGAAATACGGTAAACTGCATGGAAACATAACCCCGATAGGAATATGTATGATACATAAAGAAATGAAAATGAGAATGACATGTAAGCATGAAACGTGACAAGGGGTTATGTTCATTAATGTTAAATGTAGGACTAGTAGGGACCTCATGCATATTGTGTGTTCATACATCTGGGGGATACCCCTATCCCATCACGAGGGTACGGACGCATACATCCAATGGCAGGGCAACGATCGTTATGCTTTGCATAGCGTTGCCGTGACGGTTATTAGTTTTAACGGGTCCCGGCATAAAGAGCTCCCAGAGTATACCCACCGGATATGGAAAGTGGCTCAGCAGTGTGCGAACTAGCTGGTGAGCCCATACTCGCACGTATGGGCTGTGTGTAGAGTATATGGTACACGTCCACGATTACCCGTTAGGACAGCACCGTAGGGAAAACGAAACGAAACGAAACGATAGGTCCCATCATTTCATTGTGTGTGATTATTGCATAACCACGATAGGGGGTCAGTTACTGAGTATTCTAGAAATACTCAAGGCTCGTGCTACTTTACTTTTTCAGATAAGGGCAAGGCACCCATATGACATCGACGGCAGCATCATACACCCCGGGACCGTGGCACATGCATAGGGTAGTTTTTTTTTTTTTTTTTTTTTCCATTTCATAGTCGAGGTTGAATTCGGTTTTGTTCCTTTTCCTTTATTTCAATAATGTTCTTTTCCTTTCTTTCCCTCGTAATCATTTTCTCTTTCACGAGGTAATAAGAGGCGAGTGTAAGTCGCATTTATATGAACATGACCCATTTAATGTATATTCCACATTTCAAGTATAGTAACGACCTTAGATTAAATAGGTAAAATTTAGGATTAACTAACTAATTTGGGCTAACGAGCTTAAATTGTAAAGATTGAGCTGGGTTAATTCTCTTCTTCTATTTGGGTTGAGTTGAAATTTTTGGAAAACAAAAAAAAAAATCGATTAGTAGGTTGACATTTTTTTTGGTTAGGTGAATTGGATTCATCCAAAAATAGGCTTATAACCCAACACTACCTTACATCTAAGATTATTACAAATACTAATACTTCATGTTTGCCCAGGTTAATGATTGACTTTGACCTGTAAACATTTACAATTATCATGAGATTTTAGTTACTGTTTAAATATAAATATATATATTATTTATTTATTTTTTTTTTTTAAGAACAACAACTTGATAATCCGACTCAACTTAAAATTAGTTTATCAAGTTTAAAATTAATTTGTAATTAGTTGTTGGAGTTTGATTAATTTTTTTTATTGGTCTTTGAAAACAAAAATATAAAACGTGAATAAATTTTTTTAATTCATTTTAAAAAATACATGTCATCAAAGTCTAAAACTACAATATCATCATTCAATTATGTCGATTAAAATTTTTTTGTAATGATTTTCTGAATTTTAATTTTGAAAAATACCCTTCAATAGATAATAAAATTAGCATTTTATTAAATTTATTGTTCACGATCCCGACAATAAATCTCTCTGTTTGAACACAATCCCATTTCCCGACTTGCTTGTTTGTATACAATACGGAGATCAGAGGCCTAACGCTCAACAAAGAAAAAAATCCGAATCGAATTGAAAACAACGAAATTATACTCCACAACTACACTTATACCTTGGTCCTGAAGGCACTGATGATCATATGACGGCGAAAGATTTAGCATCTTGGAGCGCGATGATATCAGAATCCACAAAGAACAAATTGTATTTGGCGGCGATGGATCTTTCATCAACTAATCAACTCTGGTGAGTGCGTCCATTTGGGATCATTTATTGAATCAAGGATAAACAGAATCCATATTCCTCGAGAGATGTTGAATGGAGATGGTTATGGTTTTGTGTTTGCACCATGCCTATCAACTGTTTGAAGAAATGCCCAACAGAGCTATCATCGCATGGGGAGCTTTGGTGTCATGTTTTGCCTCATATGGCGAACTTTCAAATGCACCAAATTCCTTAATGAATTGGTTTCAGGTAAAACTTGAGCCAACTCCATCATCTTTCTCTCAAATTCCTTAATGAATTGCTATCTGTAACTGCACTGCTTTTATCTCTTCACATATTTAATTCCTTACTGTTTTTTCTTCTTGGTTTTATGTTACATTTAGGTTCAAATCTTGGTTTCTTCTTTCTTTTCTATTTTCAATTGCCTGAGAAAACAGAAATGAATGAAGAACACTGAACTAACATTTTGATTCAATTCCCTGAGTTTGAACACGGTGATCTCTCCAGCTCCAAAGCTGAATTATCTCATAGATTATGGGTTCTGATAGGTTCTTTTGCTCCTTCTTTCTGTTTTTCCTCTTCTTTGTTGTTTCCTCTGCAGGTTCAACCTTCATATCAGGTATTCACTTCTGTTTCTTTGAAGGGGTTTTCTTGTTCTTAAGAATGCTTCGTTTGAATTTGTTTGTTGAATCTTCCCTCTTTTCTTGTATACACTTTCAGATGAAATCTTTGGATCTGAGACCTCTGTTGGACGGCGACTCCTTCAGACTAAAAAAGGTTCCCTGTTTTTTTGTTTACCCTTTCTCTTGATGATCCTGTTGACTCCGTGTGAGATCCCACATCGGTCAGGGAGGAAAACGAAACACCCTTTATAAGGGCGTGGAAACCTCTCCCCCACGTTTTAAAATCCTTGAGGGAAAGCCCATACAGGACAATATTTGCTAGCGGTGGGTTTAGGGTCGTTCCACTCCTTGTTTAAATCCTTTCATTTTCAGCTAATGACTGTATGATTTATTCCACATCTTTTTGTGAGTCTTAAAATAAGAATTCAAATGTTTCTATCGTGAAAATCATTATAAGAAAATGGTAAAAAAGCAAACAAAATTTTCGAAACGTTCGTGATCCCCATCTCACCTGCTAATTATGCAACTATTTATTAGCCTTCTGTTATAGATATAATTGAATGAATGGGGAGAAATAAATCCTTAGCAACTGTTATTACCTTGAAAGTGTGGATCATTTGGCTGCAACTTAAATGGCATTATCAATGATATGAAGAAATCTGTTGAACTGCTTATAGAAAAAGTGAAGTGCTTTCTTTTATTTTTGTGATTCCCAACTCTTGAAGCTGTATGAAGTAATGTGATGATGTCATGTTGTTGCAACAAATTTGTGCAGCTTGCCCTGTGAGCTTTGAATTTTTGAACTACACAATCATCACAAGCAAATGCAAGGGGCCTTTATATTCTCCAAAGCTATGTTGTTCAGCTCTAACTGAACTCTCTTGCCCTTATGTTGATGTTATGAATGATATGACAACTCTTTGTGCTTCAACCATGTTTAGCTACATTAACCTCCATGGAAAGTACCCACCTGGCCTTTTCTCCAGCATATGTCGAGAAGGAGATCAAGGTCTTGCTTGCCCTCAATTGCCAGCTCCATCCCATCCAAACTCGACCCCGCTCTCAAAACGTCCATCTCCTGCCATCATCGTTGCCTCTGGACTTGTACTTCTCTTCTCATGGCCTTTTTTTACGCTCCGAGCGACCCATTTTTGTCGTTCTTCTTGTTGACTACTATACTTCAAACTTCAAGATATATATTTTAACGTTTATGAATTATTGGGCGGTAGTTCCCATGGGTCATACTTTTCCATGGAGTGTCATGGTTTGTACATGTTTATGATCAACTTTAAGGAAAACTTAAACCTAGTTATACCATTATGTTCATCTTTGTGACTTTATCGAACCTTAACTGATATTCCTTTTTTCTTTGATTAAACATGATTCATGTAAAATTAAGTTTTATTTGGTCATACGCATAATCTGATTGTGGAGGTAATCATTACATGAATCATTCACAAACTATTTGTAATTATTGTTTTGTTCATTGTACCCCTGCTGTCATCGTAGCTACGAAATTTCTCATCATGAACCTTAAGATGACTAACGATCTCCTCAACCGACATGTTCTTGAGGTCGTCGAACTGCTCAATGGAGGTAACAATTTGCCTGAATCTTAGGGGACAACTCAGAGAACTTTATTAGCAACGGAGATCTCCTCCACCTTGTTGCCTAATGAATGAATGTTAGTAACGAGTATTAAACTCTCCTCCTTTTCCCTTTTTATCATTGTCACATCTCCTCCAATGACTTTTTGTGGTGATGACATTTGTTTTGACATTCTAATTGTATCAAATGTTAGTTTTGACTCTTAATCAAACTATACCGAAACAAATAAATGAAGTAGAAAGAACAACTTGAGAGAAGAGTTTCTTTGTACCAAATAACCTTAATCACCATACTTTGCAACTCTTTTTATTTATGTAAATAAAACATACATGTGAGGACTATTTATAGAAGAAAAAACACTAACAAATTTCTTACTCTCTTCATAAGTTAGTATGTATCCTCCGGTTACCAAGTCAAATTTACTGACTCATAGTAATTATAGAGATAAAATGGGTTGATCCATACGTTATTATGAACCAGTTCTGAATGATTGAGATAAAATGGATTGATCCATATGTTATTATGAACCAGTCATGAATGATTGACTTGTATATAATATTCATGGACACAACTTATCTTATAGTTCATAAGAGTACTTCTACGTCTACTATTACAAATACATCAAACGAACCATAGCTGACTTTTGAATGCAATTCAAATCTCATACGAGATGTGAGATTATTCAAATTTTATAAATAAGGATAAAAAATTGTTAGAAAAATCGAACCCAAAGTTTGAAAAATCAAATGGTTATCGGATAAGATAACAAAAGTCCTATTATTATTATTTAAAGATGGGGAGACTTGGGGTGGTGGAGTGAGTGAAGTCAAGGCGGCTCATATGAGATCTCAAGAACTCAAACCACACTCCAATCTCAGACTATAAGAAACCCTCTGCCACATTGCTCTCAAGATGAACAAAATGGAGTCCCATCGATGCTCCTCCCTCTTCCTTCTCCTCTTTCTTTCCATACTCTTCGTCGGGGCTTTCGCATCAGGTACTTACAAGTTGGCTACTTATGTTTATATTTATTTGTTCGTTGCTTCAAAATCGGGAGATTTTTGGTCTGATTTCCTTTGTTGTAATTGCAGAGCATATCATTGGATCTACAAGTCTCACCACTCGTACAATTCTTCAAGCCAAAAAAGGTTCGTTACAATTATTAGTTTGAGATTTTAATTGTATCAAAACTAAGTAGTAGATGAATGCAGCTTGTGCAGTGAATTTTGAAGTTGCGAACTACACCATCATCACAAGCAAGTGCAAGGGGCCTAAATACACAGCCAATCTTTGCTGCTCAGCTCTTGCAGAATTTGCGTGCCCCTATGCCAAATATCTCAATGATTTAACCAATAATTGTGCTTCAACTATGTTCACTTATATTAATCTGTATGGAAA
The DNA here is from genome assembly GCF_057944985.1 of Cucurbita pepo subsp. pepo. Taxonomy (NCBI): domain Eukaryota; kingdom Viridiplantae; phylum Streptophyta; class Magnoliopsida; order Cucurbitales; family Cucurbitaceae; genus Cucurbita; species Cucurbita pepo. The sequence continues at coordinate 5,464,812 of NC_141799.1, forward strand.
ATATCCTCCTGGCCTCTTTTCCACCCTCTGCAAAGGAAAAGGCAGAAAAGGGGGCCTTCAATGCCCTAAAGCTAATTGAGCTGCTCCCCCCAAGATGTCGTGTATCAATTATCGTGAAGAAGAATAAGTGTTGATCTATGATCAGGTCGTGTTATGAGTAGTATGGAACAGGCTGTTCGTGTTCGTGGTGTGAACAAGATGGCTTTCGGGCCAAATATTGCTAGTGTTCGTGCTTGTGTTGTGTATTGTGGAATCGTTGGTATAAGCTTTGAAGGCAAGAATAAGTTAGACTGCAATTTCAGTAACATTTTTATACTAAAATGGAAAACAAAGAACACAAAAAGAGATAGCCATTGTTCTAAAACACAGAACAATACATGGAGGAATTAAAGAAGCAAAAGCTCAGATTTTCAGAGTAATTACTTAATATGCATAAAACAAACCTACATTTTCAACTACTCAGCAACATAGTTTGCTTATCACAGTGATGCAATTTGAGCAGGCAGCTGAGAATGCCCTTGAGTTCATCCTAGAGCCTAAACAATCAAATCTTCAACACCAGAACCTACAAAGATTTGGACATCCCTAACACAGAATTCTTGAAACTAATAGTACATACTCCCTAAACGATTCTTCGCCTCTAAGGAAAATTTCAACACACAGTTCCGAGGAAGGCGAGGATCAGCACGGTCGTTACTAGAAAAAAGATATCAGTTTCTGCAGCCCAATGGAAATATATAAATATCGCTCAAATGTTCAATCCGAATCACAAGCCAAGAATTATATATTTCGCTTTCCTGTGCTCGTATCAGTCAGTCATTCCCTCATATACTGAAAGCCATCATCATGCATAGTCAACAAGAAAAAGAAAAAAAATGCCCAGGATTTTTACAGCTTCTAGTTCCAGCCACACCCCCAACCGAAAAAACCATAGATATATAGAGATGTAAAGGGAACATGAACTAACAAAGTGGCAAGAAAATGAAGAGTAAACAGAAGCAGCTAAAGAAAAGACCATTTGCTATCATTCTGTCTTACAATATTAACCTATTTCCTTTCCCACATACAATTCTGGCCTTAACTATCTGTGGGAAAAAAAATTACATATCCTTCTTTTGAATAATACACAACTCCTATCACATTAAATTAAACTTATTCAAGGGTGTCCAAGCACTTTTGGTAGATTGATCACATAATTATATTGATGGACACATAAAAAGAAATTAAAATTCTGGCATACTCAATGGAATTTCTCCAAGGGACATGTATATTAGATCATCATCCGCCAGAGCACCCTGAAATAATAAGCAAATGACAGATCATTAGAACTTTATCAAGGTCAACGGGAAATGAATATGAGCCCATATAATTCTAAATTACTATGGACACAGAAGAAGGTGGAAATGGAAGTAAACTATGAAGCATAGAGACTCGAACACTTCTATTAACATTTATTGAAGAATCTAACAACAATCTTTAAGAAGCTAGACAAAGTATCAAAAAGAAAAATCTTCAATAAATGATGAAGTTGGATATAATCAAGGAAGTACTTCTCCGTTCGGAAGAGGCATTTCATTGTTCATTGAGTTAAGGTCTCCTTGAACAGAAGCACAGTTAGGGAATTCTGCTCCAAGCAACTCCGAAATCATAATTCCATAGCCATCTTGAACATCAGGCATATCTCCATTATTTTGTGCGTTGTTGGGAAAGCCATCCAATCCATTAAATACAGTTTCCCTCCTGAAAATTACATTAATACAGTTAACTACAATGTTCGTATACAATTTAAAAGCTTCTTATAGAGAATTCAAACAAAAGGAAACTAGTTGATGTGCAATTATCAGCATATTTAAGAAAATGTAAGAGAAAAATAACGTACAAATAAAATATGAGAAAACTTACTTTCTCTCTGTATTATGGAAGGTCTTGTCTACTTCGACAGCAGAGTCATCTTCCAAATCAATAATTTCAATCTCTTTACTGCCAGTCACCACACCATTCTGACCAAATTCAGGAGCATTGCTTATGGACAAGTCAATATCAACAGGAGTTCTTTCTCTTTTTGTTTCAGAAATAGATGGGAAGATGAGAAGCGGATTATTTTCGTGATTATCATGTATATCAGAAGCCTCCATAAGGTTAAGGTCACAGATCTTAAATGAATTCGGAAAAAGCTGCTTTTCTTGTGCATAATCAACACAATGCTCACCCCCGCCTTTCATGAAATGAAAACCCTGCACTGAGTTCACACAGTTAGCTGCTACAATAACTTCATGATCAGGCTTGTTTTCCTCAGAATTAACTTTCGTTTTATCAAACTTCAGAAGGTCAAAGGATTCATCTTCCTTAGAAGTCATCAACGGAATCCATTCTCTTGGTTTTTTACTACTCCCCTCCACCATATCACTCTCATCCAAAGATCGTTTTTTACCCCTATCCTCAAACATAGAATCTGTCCGTTCAAATATGACAGGACTTTGGCAAGATTCTTCCTTGTTCTCGTTCCAAAATGGTCCCTGCTGGAAAGATTGAGACGTCAAAGAGCTTGTCTTCTCATTAAATCTAGGATATAGCTCCTCTATTATACCAGTTTCCTCAACAGCTTCCAGTTTAGATCTTTCAGAGTTCAGATGCTCAACATCATGTTTTTTAGCTGATACAGCACCAGATAATGCACAACTGGAAGAGTCACTGTCAAGTGAAATTTCAGATTCTCTGTTAGGGTTAATATCAGAAGGTCGTTCTGACACAGTTGTAATAGGATCGGCCTTAGAAACCTTGTACGCCAATGCAGAGCGAGTTTTGGTGGGGAACTTAGCAAATCTGCAGAATGCTAATAGATCAGTTTCTTGCTTTACCAAGGGATCACCATCAGCAGCTTTGTTCTGGACGGATAGTTTCTCGGTCACACAATGTTTTTCAGTTTCATTAATACTGGCAGTATTTTTCACCTCCTCAGACCCTGAATCTATGTTACCTAAATCATCAGAATCTTTAGCAAGTTTCTTCTCACATGGAAGATCTTTCACAACAGCAGAAGTACTTGCCTTTGAGCCTACATCATCCGGCAAAGGGTACTTAACCAGTTCAGGTCCAGAATCCTCAGGTGTGTCACCTTTTCGTCCTAACTTGGAAGGTTTGAAATCTTGCAGTTCAGAAACGATTTCTTCACCACTTTGCTGTTGATTACTATAAGCAGAAAGATTATCAGCGTCCTCATCAGCTTCTGTATCTGGAGAAGCTCTCGCTCTATCATTGTAATTATTGCTCCTACCTTGGCCACTCCAATCAGAACCACTACTACGGAAAGATGAGGATCTTCTTCGACCTCTCAAATGATTTCGTGATGCTGAACCATATTCATCAGGAGGCTGCCTCCACCCTGACCCGGAATCAGGTCCCATATGTCCCGAATGAGGGGAAGCAGTAGACGCTCGTCCTTCTTCTCGAAGTTGACCTAATTCCTGAAACTCAGAAGACTCCCTCCTCAAGCTTCCACCTTGCCATTTACCATGTAAAACACTAGATGGGAGCAAACCTTGAAAAACCAGGTATTCAGCTGCAAGGCGACCTGCTTCCATAAAAATGTCAACAGAACCCCCACCTCTGCGCGGAGGAGGCAGTGACTGGGATGATTGATATGATTTGGGGTATCCCTGACCGCGCCCAAACCCACTCGGATGATTAAAGTTGCGATAATCATTGCCATATACGCTACCATGGCCCCTAACCGATCCCTCTGGAGAGATTCGAGAAGAAGCTAATCCCACTCCCATGGAACTAGACCTAAATCCATTTCCCGTATTACGGTGACGGGGATGCATAATTTCAAGAAATAATTCAGAAACAATTTCGGTATAGTCGTATTACTCCTCTACCTTCGCTGTGCTGAAGCAATCAAAAAAAAAAAAAAAAAAAAAAAAAAAAAAAAAAAAAAGGAAGAACAACCTCTCGTTAAAAAGAGAAGATTCCCTGAAACCCTGAGACACAATCCAACACAAGCTAGATTCCAAATGGAGCAAGTTCCTGCGATAACATGCCTTCCCAAATCCGATTCGAAAAGAATTACAGAACTCGAGTTCAACAGTATAAATCAACAGTTCTAAAGTCAAACAGATCTGAACGAAATCGATTACCAATCCAAGTAAAACCTAACCTCTTTCAGATGATAACCATCAACTCAAAGATGATGATATGATTCGAGGAAGAGTTCGTTAGGTTTTTCCTACTGAAAAAAGTGAAATCGTCAAATTAGCAACAGAATTTCTTCGCGATTTCAAAACGCATCTTCTCTCTACAAGAAAATCGGCTGAATTTCCCTACCGGACGCCTCAATACGTACCTACAAATTGATGAGTAAAGCCTTTTTCTTCTCCGCCGAGGACTTGGTGCTCAAAAGGCAAGGGCTTGTGGTGACACCAACCAAAAATAATAAAATAAAAAATTATATTCTTTTTACTAAAATATTTAAATTAGACAATTATTTATTTACTAAATCCAATGGAGAAAATTAAATCAATTGATTTAATTTTTAAATATTTTACAATTTTATAATCAAATTTTTTTCTAAAATTAAACCTTATTTCTTTTGGTTGGTTGAATATTTATACGAATATTAAACTAAATAATATTTAAAAAATTTAAATAATAAAAGTTAAATTACAACTTTTTTTTTTCATAATAGAAACTATACTAAAATAAACTTAAATATTATCGATGAACTAAAACATATATTTAATTATGTCTTAATTAGACTTTTAAAATAAGTTTATTAATTAGTTTCATATGATAAATTAATATTTTAATAATAATACATGTTGGTGTATTTATTGTATTTAATTAAAGTATTAATATGTAATGAAAATATTATAAGAGGATTTAGGGCATTTTATATTTAATTTAATTTTTGTATAAGACATACTCGTCGAGCAATTAAGATAGGACATGACTGAATTATCTATTTGAGAATATATTTTCATTAGCGTAAGATTCAGCCATATAAATATAGATTTATTTTATTTTTTAAATACATGAAAATTGTAATTATAAATTAATTTAAGAATAAGACATAGGTCTATATTTATTATAATAGCTCAAAAATAAATAAATAATAAAAAAAATAAATAAATTATAAAAAAAAAAAGGTCAAAATAATGATAATATTAATAATAAATAAATAAATAACTCGTCTTATCTCTAAAAAATAAATAAATGTCATATCTCAGAAAAGTAAATTTGATGCAGATTTATTGGAGAGAGATTTTGGTATGTTATTACTGTAAATCCTATTTCAAATTTTCTTTTCCTTTATATTTATAAATTAAGTTACAATTTAATCGGATCTCATCTTCTCATATCCAATTAATTAGATTTTTGTAAGTATTGAAATATGGTTAGAATCAATAAAAGTTTGGTTGACAGTTGGCAGTTTTATAAATCTGTAAGATAATAGCCTGGCAAATAATATCTGTTTAGAGAATGAAAATAATCAATGGAGGAGGGAAGATTGTAGTAAAATATATATATATATATATATATATATATATATATATATATATATATATATATATATATATATATATATAACAATTCAAGACTTTTAACAATAGACGAATGTGAATGAGAGAAATAATTTTATAGAGTCCAAACTTGTAACTGATGTCATGGGCTCACATAGGTTGACTTGGATTTCAAATGATAGAATCGAACTTTCATTAAGGATATATTGGAGACACCAACCTAAGCTAATCAGGCAAGTGACCTTGCTATCGGCATGATTATATTTGATGTTGACACGTGCCATGTAGTTTTGCATATGTCATATATATTGATATATGTGAATTGTTTGTGGATTGATATGCTTATGATATGTTATAATATGTGAATTGTATGATAATATTCACGATACGATATATTCAATGATATGTTTGAGATAGGATACGAGAAAGATGCACAAAATGAAATATAATGATAGGAGTAAGATACGTTCATGAAATGTTAAATTTAGGTTACATATATGGATATGAGAGATTGATAAAAGAATACGGTTAGGTTAGGGGCAGAAAGGAATAGGTTTGTGATAGATTGATAGAACGATATTGTTAGGATACGTTCCTGTGAGGATATAACTAAGGTACGTTCATGTAACGATATGACTGTGATAGATATAATAACGTTAAGGCTATGATAAGTTAAGGAACGATGTGACCACGAAGTGTTTATGATATGATATGATTATGATACAACATGTGAATGACAGATATTATATATATATATATGTTGTCATATGATATGTTATGGTACGAGATATGTGATAAATTGACATGTTTATGATATGATATGCATATGATGAAATGTTATGTTAAAAGGATAGAACGTTATGATATGTCTCTTCAATTGTGTGTATATAACATGATATGGATGATATGAAATCACGATAAATGGCATGAAATATAACCCTGTTAGAATTATGTATGATATGAGAACCAAAGAATGAGAAACAATATGATATGATATGAATGATGATTGATATCTGAAACGATATGATATGTACAAAATGCTAGCGGGGTTGTATTAAATGATAATGAAAACAGAAAATGTTGGGACCTCATGTATTATGTGTGCTCATGCATTGGGTGGATACCCCTATTTCATCACGAGGGTACGGATGCATACATTCATTAGGCAGACGAAGTATCATTGTGTTTTACGTAATGTTGTCGTGATGGTTACTAATTCTAATGGGTGTCCAGCAAAATTTGAGCTACCATAGAAGACTCGCCTGACAAGAAAAAGGGCCCAGCGGTGTGCGAACTGACTGGTGAGCCCATACTCGCATGTATGGGTTGTGTGTAGAGTATATGGTACACATCCAAGCTGCCCAATTAGAATAGTGTCATAGGAAAAAAAAATAGACTGATAGGTCTCGTCATTGCATACGCATGTTCTTGCATTTAACCCCAATAATGGGGTCACTCACTAAGTATTTCTTAAAATACTCCAGCCACGTGCTACCCTTATTTCAGGTTAAGGCAAGACATTCCTGTACGGCTAACGACGACATCGCAATTTGAGACCATGACACATGCATAGGGTAGTCGTATTATTCTCTTAGACTTACGCTAGCATAAGATGTTTTGGATTTAAACGCTTATTTATTTTATTTAGTCTTTTGTTGTGTCGTTTTTAAAAGTGTTTTCAGAACATGTAAGTCCATGATTGTATTTTATACTTCAAGGTTTTGTTTTATGAAAGTTTAAACGAAGTACTTCCACATTTAATATTTATGATATGTATACCATAGCGACCTTAAATTAAGTAGAAAATTTCGGATTATATTTATATTATAGAATTAAATAGGCCAGTAAATAGATTATTTAATAAAGAAAAAAAATTATTAATTTATCATGTAAGAATTAACTTTAATTGAATAATGAATTATATATACTGAAAAAAAATGAGTATACTGAATTAATTTAACAAATAAAAATTATGTAATTAATATTTTAATGAATATCCTTAACTACATGAATTTTGTTATAAAACAAGATAATAATCTATGTGATTAGATCTTTGTCACATTCCAATGTTGCATGTCACGGTTGTACGTCTCGCACTGTGTGACATTATGAACTTGACACGTTTATGACAAGTTTTAACGGGAGCTCAAGTTTCATTTCTATTTTTTGCTCAGCTTTACGGCTTCGTTGGACCTTAGGTGAGGTTCTCCTTCGTTGATAAAATACAACTCATGTAGAAAATAAGTTTGTTTGATCATACGCACCGCTCATGTGTGCATGTTCACTTGCTTGCGACTCTGACCGACTTGCCTTTACTCTAAACCAAGTTATCTGACTCGACCTAGCCTCTACTCTAGATAAAAATCTTTCAAATACAATGTCACCTCTCATCTCATCATCTTGCTTCCCAACAATATGACCCACTCATTAGGATCCATCCCAAGTTTCGGGATATCGTTGGTCGTTATTGCTCGCTAAGACACACTTATCAAGAACTATCCCCATGAGTCAACTATGTTGTCGAGACATCCTGAAGATATGTCCATCTAGATATTATTGATGCATAAACTATCTCGTGTCCATATTGAGTCATTTACGGATATCGTAATAGAGAGCGGTACCATATATCAACCTTCGTCTCATGGGCTGAGGTGCAATGTCAATACACTTGCGTTTTTGACATTGTCCTCAAAAAATCTATTTACAAAACAAGACGTCCAAGGCACTCGTCTTGCAATACTCGTTCTTGACATAACACATGTATGTGTCATAGGGTAGCTTACTTAAGCCACAAGGGCTCGGAGGAGTGGAAAGCTAACACCATGTCTCCTCTATTACGTGGAATACATGAGCATAACATAAATAATAAGGTGCATGCAGGGGCCAAGGGGCATACACCATCATACATCATTAAATTATCCAACTCTAATAGTGAGATCACTTACTTGGTTGGCCTTGGGCGAAGTATCTAATTATTTAATAGCCGTTTTGAAACTATGCTATAACAAAAATCAATGTCAGCTCAATGTCTAAATTATATAAAAATCATATACTTCTATTTAGAGGTGTACATTCAACCCAACAACCCAGACCAACTCAACCCGAACTATAAGGGTTGGGTTGGGTTCATTTTTTTGAACCCGAACTAAATCGGTTCAATTTCGGGTTCGTGGATAAAACCCTCGGATTGACCCGAGCCAAATAAAAATATATAATTTATATTAAGAATTTTTTTAGTATTCTTGGATTCTCTAAGCACACCTATGCCTAAGTTTGATGTCAAGGGATATACATTTTTTTTTATTGTGAATAATTATAGATCGATTTGTGTTTGTTTATGAACTTTTAATATATTTTATCCAAGATTGTATTCAAATAATTATAAATTGTGGATAAATAAAACTTAATCGACAACCCAACCCGAAGTTTGTTGGTGAACTTTTAATATATTTTATCAAAGATTGTATCCGAATAATTATAAATTATGGATAAATAAAACCTAATCGACAATCCAACCCAAAAATAGAAGGTTGGGTTGGGTTGTGAAAATTTTCGAGTTGAATTGGGTTACCAACCCGAACCTTTGGTTGGGTAAAAAAAAAATCGCTCAACCCAACCCAAAAATAAAGGGTTGGATTGGGTTGTGAGAATTTTCGGGGTTGGGTTGAGTTACCAATCCAACCAACCTGAATTTTTGGATTAGGTAAAAAAAAATCCCTCAATCCAACTTCGACCATGTACACCCCTTCCTATCCAAACAAAGTTGTGATTAAAATAACTTTTTAAAAAATGGAACCCAACAAAAGTTTGAAGTAAAATCCCTCTAATTAAAAGAATTTTATGATTTTTTTTTTAATAAAGTAAGCATTTAAATCGATAAGTAAATCAAAGACACCCCAACTCTAATAAGCTTCGGGATCGGATCGAATACGTCTCTCTCTTAAAATGGGTAGTATCAATTATGTTCCTCTAACTGAGATCTATGTACTTAAAAATGTCTATTTACCCCGTAAATTCTTTCCGAGTAATCCTTGGCCCGATCTCAATAAAAATTAAAAGAAGAGCTAAAAACGAGAATGAAAAAAAGGAAGACTTCTCTGTCTCCGCTCTGCTCCTGGGCCTTAATCTCATATAGTTAGACAATTTTGACACATTACAAGCCAATCCATAATATCATGTATGTAGTGAGGGCATGCCACACGACACAGAAGCTCAACACAATTGAGTAAGTAGGCATCAAAAGTCCTGCAAGCCCTTCATTCGACCTCTTCGAGATTCGGTTGACCATCGCTACATCTAGTTGACTTTTTTATTTTATTTTTTCAATTTAGTAATGAATAGGGTAGTTATGAATTGGCCATAGGTGGCCTAAGTATTAAATAATAAACTAACCTCCATTTTCAATTTAATTTTAGGTAACACAAAGAACATGCTTTTGATGTACATATATAGTATTATTATATGCCCTTTATTTCATATATATATATATATATATCCTAATTATTCCATTAAAATTTTTAAATTAGAGTTTCGAACTTAAACTTGATATTAAGAAGAGAAACTAAATTTTTAGAACGGCACGTGAACAAAAAGCAGCCAACACGACGACAAATAGGCTGAAAAGTATCTTTTTGGAACTGCTTTTAACGCATGAACAAAAAGTAGCCAATAGTAACTAGACGAAAGACAAGTCAAGAATTGACCGAGGTAGGTTTCGATTTTAAGCTTGTTGTGTTATAAGCTTCGAAATATGGTCATCTAATCGAACATGGTCATCTAATCGAACATGGTCGAAGACGAATACCACTTTGATACCTCTTACATCTGCGGTGAATTCTACTGTTCAGATGCAAAAGACTAATCAAATTTCGACCATCTACCAATTGCTATGAGATATTTCAAATGGGTGACTCGATTCATACATTTTTCAATACGAGCCGAAGGGGAAAGGCGAGATGAACGTCCTTGTAATGTTAGAAAGCTGTTGTAAAAGACAAATTATTGGCACTGACGTTTGCGGATTGCGTCTCAATATGGTACAGTCTCAAGCCCCGGTCCTCTCCGTCGGCGTTGAAATAAGTATCCCTTCACCATGTGGGTCTTCATCACCGTGCCCGATTCGGTATTCCTTTCCTTTTACGTGCCGTGTTACTCTTCTGCAATTCCTTGCTTGTTCTTAACCTTCATCACCGCCCCAACTCCCCGATTTTTTCCATTGATTCATGGGTTATTTCCTCTGAGAATTTGGGATTGAGATTTCTAGTGGGTTCTTTAGAATTTCTTTTTCTGCGATTTGAACAAAAATGCCAGCGACCCCATCTTCCAATTTGTTCCATCAAACTTCGGTGTTCGATTGCCATAAACAGACCCATTTGATTTCTCCGGCTACGGTTTCTTCTTCCACTTGTTCATTGAGTGTTCTATCGAGTTCCAATTTATCCGGACGGCGAATCCATGGATTCCCATCTTCCAATCTTGTGTCCTCGTTTTCCCCTGCGTTTGTCACTTCATTTCGTTCGCGAAATGGTTTAATCAGCGGCAAAATCCGGCGGAAGAGGCGGTTGAGGATTCCGGTCATTTCTGCCATTTTTGAGCGGTTCACCGAAAGAGCGATTAAGGCGGTGATCTTTTCGCAGAGAGAGGCTAAAGCCCTTTCGAAGGATTTGGTTTTTACCCAACATCTTCTTTTGGGTTTGATTGCTGAGGAAGAACATAATCAATCTGCTGGTGGCTTTTTAGATTCGGGTCTTACACTCTCTGTGGCTCGTGAGGCCGTTCGTGATATTTGGCATACAAACGATGCAATAGGTGATGCCAGTGTTCATAGTGCGGCTATTACGCCTCATGTCCCCTTTGCTATCAGCACCAAGAGGGTGTTTGATTCCGCTGTTGAGTATTCCAAGCAAATGGGCCATCATTTCATTGGACCTGAACACCTTTCCATTGCTTTACTTGCTGCTGACGATGATGGAAGCATACAGTTGATTTTGAGAAGGTATTGTTGCATTATATTCATTTGTCTCACTTTTGAATAGTCATGGATCTAGACCATTTTGCACAACCATGGAGAATCTCCCACCCCCTTTTATCTCATGAACTTGAACAAATGTTCTTCATAATTCTGCACGAGTTCTCTTCTGAATTTTCTTTTCTCGTGTTTCTTTTCCAATGGCTATTTTTTGTTTTGGAATTTACTGTTCTTCTTGTTCGTGTTTATTGGTGTCTGATGTTTTTGCTGAAGCAATCCAAATAGAGGCATATGCCTCAGCAGATTAGATAGTTTTGGTTGCACCCTTTGACCATCTGCACCTCCTTAGCCGAGAGAGGTGTATTTGGATTAAAGGCTCAATTTGTTGCTGTGAAGTTAATAACAAGCGTTTGCATTTGCAAGTAACCTTTTAGAACAAGGTGACAATGATTTGGTCTAGCGGTTAAAGCAACAATGGGAGATTTGGAGGGGAAGAAAGTCCAGAAATTTGTAAGAAAGGGCTAGAGAGTTGAGATCAGGCTGCTTAGCTGTGGGATGCATGGATACTCGACTTTTCGAGCTCATCTTTGTGTACCCTTCTGTTTCCTTTTCAGTTAGAATCGTTTGTGAGGACAGTAAAACTCCTTTGTTCGATGGTTTCGTGTGATCTTTTCTTTTCCCCCAAGAAAACTGGGAGATGGTTGTCCGTGTTCAAATGCCCAGGGTTGTAATCAAGAAGCTGGAAAAGAGCGTTCGGGATTTCTTGTGGAAAGATCTGCAAAAGAGGGAAGTAGTAATCTGGTAAATTGGAGTACTGTTTCTATTCCAATGGAAATCTTAAACGGGAGTGTTACTCTGCTGACTAAATGGTAGTGAAGATTTATGACTGAGTCAAGAGCCCTATGGAGGAAGATGATTGCCCCTGATAAATGGTACCCTTCTCCTGAAGTTTTAGTTTGTTTCAAAGAGCCGGGGTCCGTCTCTAAATGCTGTGATCTTTGTCGATAAATGGTACATATCTATCTCTGGAAAGGGTGATAAAATCCTCTTTTAGGAAGATCTTTGTCGATAAATGGTCAATATACTACCCGAGGCTTTACAATGTGGCAAACACCAAAAGCTTTAAGGTGAACCAGTGCTGGTCTTTTGCTTCGAACCAGGGGCATTCAGCTTTGAAGGAATCTCATTGCCCTTGAATTTCAAAGTGGAACTCCCTTTATGAACTTATCAATCACCAAGGCCTCCTCTTCAAGAGGACTCGAGAGGGTGGACTCTTCATGTGAATGGTATATTGAATGAGAGATCCCTTAGCCCTAAGATAAGTGAGCAGAACCTTATGCACGATATTTCCCTTCGAAAAATATTTGAAAAAGGTCGAAGTATTCTTGCGGAACCTTAACCGAGAAAAAACCCAATACTTGCGAGAGACTTCAAAGAAGATTGCCCAAGTACTTGTTATCCCTTACTTTTTATTCTTAAACATTAGAGCAATTTCTTGTAACTTTGTTTTTCGTTTGGCCTGGTTCAGGCCTATCTTTTTGTTGTCCGGCCCCCATTTTCGTTTCCATTCATGTTATTGGAAACGAAATTAGTGCTTAACGCGTCGTGCATTGGTGCATCTGCCCAGAAGAGTAGCATCATGAATATGATTTTACCTTTTTTTGGACCATTCCATAATCAACATTATTTATAAACTTCATCAATTGTGCCATATTTATTGGGCAGATTTTAAGGGGAATTCAATGATTGTGCTTCTTGAAATTATTTCAGCTTAGGGGTAAATGTTACTCAGTTGGTAGATGCCGCGATATCCAGGCTTAAAGGGGAGCTTGCCAAAGATGGTAGGGAGCCATCTAGTTCATTGCAATGGATGCCTAAAAAATCCGCTTCCAGAAAACCTCTTCGTACGAAACCCTCTCAAAAAGAGAAAGGTAATAGGTTATGATGCTTGATCATATGTGTTTTATTTTTTGTTTTGAATTTGAGCAATGGAAAAAGGGTGCTCAATCGTTTCTTTATGTTGTATCAGAAAATAGTGCTTTGGCTCGGTTCTGTGTGGATCTTACTGCTCGTGCTAGCGAAGGATTCATTGACCCTATTTTTGGTCGAGATTCTGAAGTCGAACGAGTTGTAGAGATACTTTGTCGTAGAACAAAAAATAACCCTATTCTTATTGGTGAGAGTGGAGTAGGAAAGACAGCAATTGCTGAAGGGTTGGCTCTCAGTATAGCTCAGGCAGATGCTCCGTTCGTACTGTTGGTACGATTTCTCATTTCCGCTTGATTCTCTTTTGACATTTATACTAAGCCTTGATTTAGTTTTGTTTATATAATTATAAGTGATTTTTCATTTGTAATTCTAAGAAGGTTTGTATAGATTGTATCATCTATTGCCCATGTGATTTATCTCTTTATCTTATTGAAACAACGTTCGAAGTTTGTTCGTACAACATACATTAGGAACCGCTTTTTTTTTTTTCTCTCCGCAGAATAAACGCGTAATGTCCTTGGATATTGGACTACTCATGTCTGGTTCGAAGGAAAGGGGAGAATTGGAGGCACGTGTTACCGCGCTAATTAAAGAGATAACAGAATCAGGTTGAGGCTTGTTGTAATTTGCATTCATTTTCTTTTGTTGTTATTATTATTATTTTTATGAAAACCTGGATGAACACATGAAACGTGATGTCCCACATTAGTTGGGGAGGAGAACAAAACACCCTTTATAAGGGTGTGGAAACCTTCCACTAGCAGACGCGTTTTAAAGCCTTGAGGGGAAGCCCGAAAGGGAAAGCGCAAAGAGGACAATATCTGCTAGTGGTGGACTTGGGCCGTTACATGAAAGAATAAGTAAGTTTACAAAAAGGCAACCGAACAAAAGGAGTCAACCCAGAACTCACAAAAGAACGTCTGAAATCGAACTAGTTTTAATCTTACATACGTGTTCCGGTTGGTTGCAGGCAATATTATCCTTTTTATTGATGAAGTCCATTCACTTGCTGACCTTGGCACATCTGGAGGTGGAGGTAAAGGGTCGGGTCTTAACTTCGCTAATTTATTGAAACCGTCACTCGGAAGAGGAAAATTGCAGGTATCGTCGCTAATCTTATCTTGAACTTACAAATATCGGATCCAATATGCATGAATGCAAATTTTAAGGTTACCTAAATGACACGGTGAACTATTCTTAGCTTGTAATGCTTGGAAATAATGTGTACTGTGTCGTGATGTTAGTTTTGACATAACTCTCGAATGATAATTTTCGCTTTTCCATGATTAATATTATGATCGAGTAGTATGAATCTTTGCATGTTTTCAAAGGCTGAAGCTCACCCTAATACAAGCCACACTGTCCAACCTCTCCATTTACTACTTGTCTCTATTCGAAATGTCACAAAAAGTTCTGCGGAAAGATGGGCTACTCCTTGTACGATAGAATATCATAAACCTTCCATCAGACAAGGAAGGACTTGGTCGATTTCAATAAGGGAGAAGAACAAAGCTCTACTTGCCAAATGGATATGGAGATATAATCACAAAGAAAACACCTCGTGGAGAGAACTTATAAAGGCCAAATATTCTCCTACATCATATACAAATCGATCCCCTTCATCTTCTGTAAAGAAGCCATGGAAGTTCATCTTTCTGGACCGATTCCTTGATTGGAAACTCTAGGCTAGCCTTATAGTATCCACTTCTATATAGATTCTTTCATAGCGAAACAGCTATGATCAAAGTAACATGGAATGATGTCAACTATTTTTGGGACCTGAAACTTGGTAGGAACTTGAAGGATAACGAAACAACAAAAGGGGCTGAATTAAGTCTCGACCTCGCCCTAGTTGCATTGCCTAAATAAGCACTCATTGACATGGTTTCCTAGCACTGACAAGGTCTTCTCTACAAAATGTTTGATGTTGGATGTAGGAGAAAAAGTAGAAGCAATAAACCCCACACTAGCAAAGACAATATGGAAAAGAAATCACCCTAAAAAGTTGAAGTTTTTCCTTTGGAAACGGGCACATAAGCCATTAGCACAAGCGATCAAAAAAGAATGACCTACCTGATTCTATTTCCAAGTTGGTGTTCACTATGCAAGGAAGACAACAAATCACAAAATCACTTATTTATACAATGTATATGTGATCCGAGTTTTTAGAAAATGATTCTCAATCCCCTCGAATGACATCTCACTTTTCCTAGGGAGGTAAAAGATTTATTGGATATGGTTTTAATGTACCACCTCTTCAAGAATGCAAAACCCTGATGTGGTTTTCTTTTGGACTCTGTGGAAGGAAAGAAATCAAAGAATTTTCACGAAGAAGACAAACTTATACAAAGCTCTTCAACGATATTGTTTATCACACTATATCTAGGTGTAAATCGTCTAATACATTTGCTTCCTATAGTCATACCTCCCTCATTGTAAATTGGGAAGATTTTTTTTGTAAACATATGGATAACACATCTCCTTCTGTAAATTTCCATCATCAATGTGTCAAAGAAAAAAAATGTATACCTTTGCATTTTAGATGTCAATCTTTTGGTCATTTAAGAATGATATCTCTGGCTTCTCTATGTGCACTATTTCTATCGTCACTTATACACTCTTGGTACATAACTATTGTATTGCTCACAGTGCATTGCTTCCACCACAATTGGTGAATACACAAAGCAATTTGAGAAGGATAAAGCATTAGCACGACGATTCCAGCCTGTGCTGATTGAGGAGCCTAGCCAGGTAACTTTCACGATTTCTCGATCGTATGGTATGCACAAACCATACGTTTTTCAATGTTTAATGAGATAGGATCCTAAATACAGGAGAACGCTGTGAGAATGTTGCTGAGCATTCGTGAGAAATATGAGGCTCACCACAACTGCAAGTTTACCCTTGAAGCAATAAATGCTGCTGTGTATCTGTCTGCAAGATACATAAGTGACAGGTATCTTCCCGATAAGGCAATCGATCTCATTGACGAAGCAGGTAGTAGAGCTCGTATGGAAACCTTTAAGAAGAGAAAAGAATTGCAGACTTCTATACTCTATAAATCACCAGATGATTATTGGCAAGTAATTAAGGCTGTTCAGGCTATGCATGAAACGGTATTGTATTTGCGTATCTCGTTTTTTCGATCAACCCTGTGATCATTACTGATATCGCCTCTCTTTTTTCCGTGTACGAACAGAACGTGGCCAATAAACTCAAAGATGGAGGGGTTCAAAGCTTGGATTCTTCTGGGAATAATGCCTCGGAGTCCACTTTCTCTTCAATATCAGATAATTATGAGTATGAAATTTTATTCTGAAAAATGTGTACTAGGAGGAAGAGATGAAGAACATTCTGTTACCCAGAAAGGTTTATTGTTCTTTTAAAGGAGAATTAATTCGTATTTTGATTTGTTCCAGACCTGTGGTGGTGGGGGCAGATGATATTGCAGCAGTTACTTCCCTTTGGTCAGGGATCCCAGTTCAGCAGCTAACAATTGATGAGAGCATTCTTCTGCTGGGTCTCGACGAACAGCTCAAAAAGCGAGTTGTTGGGCAAGATGAGGCTGTTTCTGCAATTGCTCGAGCTGTTAAACGGTCTCGTGTTGGGCTTAGGGATCCCGACAGACCAATAGCGGTTCTACTTTTTTGCGGCCCTACTGGAGTTGGCAAGACTGAACTAACAAAAGTTCTGGCAAGGTGCTACTTTGGATCGGTAATTCATCCAACATTGCTGTAGCTCTTCAGAATGATAACGATATTGTAGCGACTACCATACTAGAAGCTCAGAGATTCGAATTCCCGCCCCGAGTTTAATCGAGCTTTTAAATTTCCGAAATGTATATTTAGCATCTGGACAGTAACCATATCATTCATGCAGGAAGACGCTATGCTGAGATTAGACATGAGTGAATATATGGAGCGACATTCTGTGAGTAAATTAATCGGATCACCTCCGGGATATCTCGGTTACGGAGATGGTGGAACGTTGACAGAAGCTATTAGAAGGAAACCATTTACTGTTGTACTGCTTGATGAGATAGAGAAAGCTCATCCCGATATTTTCAACATCGTCCTCCAGCTGTTCGAAGATGGACACCTTACAGATTCTCAGGTTCATACTCGTTGTACTTCAGGCTTTGTGCTCTGCTATATATAAAAACCATGGACTGAAAACGAAACGTACTTTTTACATTTCTAATTGGGGTCGACAGGGACGGAGAGTTTCGTTCAAGAACGCATTGATAGTGATGACATCAAACATTGGTTCGACTTCAATCATAAAGGGTAGACACCACTCCATCGGTTTCCTTCTCTCAGACGACGAGTCCTCAACTTCATATGCAGGAATGAAGTCCCTTGTGACAGAGGAACTCAAGGGGTACTTTCGTCCAGAGTTGCTGAACCGGATAGACGAGACTGTCGTGTTCCAACCCCTTCAAAAGTCTCAGGTTAGTCTGCACTCTCTCGCCATCCGGTCACCTACCTATGATTTAATATTCACGAGATGTGCACAAGTTCGACCCACACACTAATGTGCACAATCTTTGATTCTTTAATATCAGATGCTCGAGATCTTAAATATAATGGTACAAGAAATAAAGGACAGGCTCATGTCGCTCGGGATCGGTCTAGAATTATCGGAGTCGGTGATGGACCTGATATGTGAAGTAGGGTATGACCAAGCTTATGGAGCCAGACCCCTTAGGAGGGCAGTTACCACAATAGTTGAAGACCCGTTGAGTGAGGCATTCCTTTATGGAGATCCAAAGCCAGGTGATACTTTTGTTATTGATTTGGATCCTACTGGGAATCCCTTTGTGAAGAACCAAAACCAATCCAATACTGCATTTCCACTTGTTTGATATAGAAGAACATAGTAACCATGTTTACCCATGATTTAGAAAAATTAAATTGTATAGTTAATGTATATTTAGTGTATAGCTACGTCGATTTCTCGACAAATATTCTTTGAAATATGTTATACATTCGATAAACAATAATTGTATATTTTTGGTCGGGTATAGCAAATAACACCAACTTTATAGTAGAGCCCTCCCTCGTGTCATTCTTGAAAACATACACCTTAACGTTTAACGTGTTCTTACGTACAACAAATCAACTCCCTCCATGCTTAAATATGTTTCCTATAACGTGCTATTGACTAGACATGTTTTTGAATCCATTCAAAGTAGAGTTTAATAGACCGTTTCTTGGTATATGTGTACCACAAGGTTTAACATGTTTTTTCATAGATTAAATCAAATTTCTATGACGTACTTCTTATATCGTGCTTTCATACATACTACGAGCATAGCTCAATTAGAAGTTACGAGGTGGCTTGGAATGCGCAACACTTTTTGTTTGGGTTTGGGTCTTCAAAAATCTCAAATTTCATCAAATTTCATCAAATTTCTCAAATACGCCATAAATTAAGTGCCCACTTATGGTGGGTACTGCCACATATTTTATTTTAAACGGGATATTACAATAAGTCACTTTGCTGATGAGTCAAAACTAATGATATAAAATCTTAGTTAATTGGATCATGTCAAAATATACCGTACACTATTTTATATAGCCTCAAAATGAAATTTTTAACCTTTCACAGAGTATTTCAAGAGTATTTCAAAAGAAGTAATCTTTGTAATTATGACTATATTAAGACTGAGCATTTCAATCAATTTCAAAAGAAGTAATCTTTGTAATTATGACTATATTAAGACTGAGCATTTCAATCAAAAGTATCAACTTCTCCCTACCCAAGGTTGTTATATATGCTAAGTCGTTGTTGTCTTTCTCTTGCTTGCTTATATAACGTCTCTTTCCAAAATCTCTCTTTCTAAAATTTCTCTCTCTTCTTGTTTTCTAAAACCTTCTTTTAAAACCGAGGCTAGAGGCTCGATCATACGTCGCTTGGCCGTAGGCGACGCAAGAACAAATTGGCTTAGCTCACTTGTCGTTGGAAAGTGAGTGCCGCACAATCGCTAATCCGCTGCCTTCGAAAGTGCGATTGTGTCAAGTGGTATCTAATTGTAACCATATTAAGAGAAAAAAGTTTGGACAAATTTCATAGATCACAAAAGACACAAATAGGAGAATGTGAAAGGTAGGAGAAGGTTGAACAATAATTTTTTTTTTTTATTATTGTATAAATGGATGAAGTATGATAGATATAAATTAAAAGTTGAAGAAATTATTAAACCATTTGTAATTTGAAATTAAAAAACATAATTTAATTGAATCAATTTCAAAGTTGATAGCAAAATTTATGATTTAACGAGACACTCAAAGCACATACATAAAGCAAACCGTAAAGTGCGAAGCCGACGGAAATTTTCCAGAAGGATCCTTTCTGAAAGTTCGGAGATTTGACGAAACGAGAGTATGTTGGGCAATTGAAAAACGAATGAGAAGATTTCAGTGTTGAATCCATTTCCTCCTGCGTTCCATTCTCTCTGGTTTTGAATTTCTTGTTGCAATCGATCATGGCGTCGTCTGGCAGCGGATTGACATTCAAACTGCATCCTCTTGTGATTGTGAACATTTCCGATCACTACACCAGGGTTAAGTCTCAGATGAATCCTCCCTCCTTAAGCAGTTCATCTCCATCCCCATGCGCCCTAAGTAATGGCGCCGATGTAGCCGATTCTGCGGACCCTTCCACTTCTCCTCCTGCTCCTAGGGTTTACGGTTGTGTTGTTGGCGTTCAGAAGGGCCGCACGGTTGAGATCTTCAACAGCTTTGAGCTTCTGTATGATCCCAAAACTCATTCACTGGACCGCACCTTCCTTGAGAAGAAGCAAGAGCTCTGTTAGTAATTCTTGACATTTCTTTTGTTTTTTTATTTATTAGAGTTGATGTTATTATTGATGATAACCGAGCTGCGTTCTTGATTTGAGCAGATAAGAAAGTTTTTCCCCACTTCTACATTTTGGGTTGGTATTCTACTGGGAGTGATGCCATGGAGTCTGACATGCATATCCATAAGGCTGTAAGTTACCATTTAAACTGCCATCATACTATCTTGGCACAAAGTTGTTTACAGGGTTTATACATTCTTAAGTACACTGTTGAATTTTAAATGAACTCTTAATTCCCAAAGCCTTTTATTTGCATACCTTAGAATCGTGGTGTTAGTTTCTCATCTTTTAGATTGTAGTCCAATCCTCCCTAGCTAGGGCTTGGATTCCATTTGAGGGATGGATTTTTGTATGTTCTTGTAATTCTTTTCATTTGCATTGTTTTTCTCAATGAAGCTTAGTTTTTCATTAAGAAAATGCATACCTAACATTTGGTTTATTATTAACTCTCTACTTCTTGCGTCCCCCTGGGTATGTATATGTGTGTGGATGCGTATACATTCTCATGCGTTTGAACCACCACAATGAGACCAGACAACGATATTTTTACTGCCAAATTTTCAATCCTCCAGCTCTTGCTATGAAAGATTTCTTCCTATTAACTCCAATAAAGAACAAGTGTCATCCCTTAACCAAAAGAAAGTGGTTAGTATCATTTGCAAAATATCAACGAAAGAGATGTACCCAATTCATTTCAACTTTAAAACACTCGGTGTAACTCTGCTTCATTTCACTCGACACTAATAGCCTGAGAACATCCACCACAACGATAATATGAATAGAGAAAGAGAAGTATCTTGTTTGCTACCTCTAGTCACAAAAAAATTCTACCTTGAACGGTAGACAATTAAGATAGAATAATCAGTTGACTGAAGACAATTCCTCATCCAAGATCGCCATCTAATGCTAAAGCATTTTTTTTCCTTAAGGGCCTTAACCAACAACTCTAAGTTTACTTGATCATAGGCTTTTTCAAAGTTTATCTTAAAAGAATACCTTCTTCCCTTCCAAAGCCTTATTTGTAACTGAGACATGTTCCAACATTTGTCTCTCTACTAGCCACAGAAGCCCATTGCGCACTAGAGATGGAACTAGGAAGCACCTTTCTCATTCGCTCCACCAATGCCTTTGATTATCTTGTAGAAATTAGTAACTGGGCTAACTGCGCACTAGAGATGGAACTAGGAAGCACCTTTCTCATTCGCTCCACCAATGCCTTTGATTATCTTGTAGAAATTAGTAACTGGGCTAACTGGAACGTCGTTCTTAATTTTTGGTGCTCTAGTCTTTTTGTGTGAGGGCAAAGGAATATTTCATTTGTATTGGAACCTACCATTACTCTCTCTCAAAAGTTTATTGAACACTCAAAACAAATATCCTTCTATGAAATCCCAAACATGCAGGAAACAAGGAGAAAGTCCCTTGGTTAACCATCTGAATCTATAATCTACCTTCATTTTGTCTCAACTAAACTCCACATTTCTATATATTGGGTTAAAATGCCATCCAGAAACCGACATTCTAGAAACTTATTTTGAGCATACAAATGAATTTTTTTTTTTTTTTTTTTTTTAATTTTCTTAATGATAGAAAAATCTATAATGATTTGCTCTATTTTGAGTGGTACCCCTATTTATTATCTCTCCCTTTTTAGAGCTCTGTACGTGGTTTATAAGAACATTGAGAAGCTTATGGCAATTTCCTTTGGGAAGGGGTGGAAGAAGGAGGTCGCACTTGATTAGGGGAAGTCATTGAGAGGCCAATTTACTAAAGGGACTAGAAATTGGAAACTTAAGGACTTGTAACACAAATATTGTAGCCAAATGGCTTTGGCATTTCACCCTTGAACCTAGCTCTACTTGGCACATGATTATTGAAAACAAGTTTGGTTCTCATCCTTTTGAGTGGTTGTCGGGTGGGATTAAAGGCACTTACTGTAATCTATGAACGAATATCTTTGTTGAACTTCCTTCTTTCTCTCACTTGGTTCATTGGTTCATGTTGTGTCTCTGATCTTTTGGTTAGGTCAGGGAGCTCAGTTTCTGTTTCATTTTGGTTTTGTTGCTCTTTGACACTTAGGGAAGCGACAAATGTTCTCTCTCTCTTGACCATGCTTGGGGAAGTCATTTTGAGGCATAGTAATGTTTGACTGTGGAGTTCCAACCTTGTGGAGGGTTTTTCTTACAAATCTAGTTTGTTGAACCCTTCTCCCTTACGTGAGTGGAGGATTAAGATATTGAGGAAAGTGAAGTTTTTACTTGACAAGTGTTACATGGTTGAGCTAATACTATGGATCAATTTGCGAGAAAAATGGCTTTGTTAGTTGGTTTGTTTTGTTGTATTCTATATTGGAAGGTGGAGGAAGACTCAAATCACACTTTTTGGAGATGTGAGTTTGCGAGGTTCATTTGGAATCTTTTCATATGATGCTTGGCTTTTCGCTAGCTCGACACAAGGAAGTGACATGATCGAGGAGTTCCTTCATCTGCCTAGCTCGACATAAGAACACCAGTGATATGGTTTGCTGGGGTGTGTTCTATAAGATCCTTGGAGTGAGCGGAATAACAAAGTGTTTAGAGGTTGTAGATGGATCCAATTGATGTATGGTCCCTTGTTAGATTTCATATTTCCTTTTGGGCTTCAATTTTGAAGATCTTTTGTAATTATTCTTTAGGTACTATTCTGTATAGTTGGAGCCATCTTCTTTAATTGAACTTTCTTATGTGGGTTTGTTTTTTTGCATGCCTTGTATTCTTTCATTTTCTTAATGAAAGTTGTCATTATGAAAAAAGGGGGGAAAAGGGTTCGTGAAGGTCACTCAAAAGTCTTGTAATTTGACTACCAAGGTTTCTAGTTTTTTTTAGGATGAGGTGATTTTTTTTTTTTTAAATATGTACTCTCTATTTTAGCCTTTCCTAATTGAATATTGGTAAAAAAAGCAAGTATTCTTTCATTTTTTCTCAATGAAAGTTGTCATTAAAAAAAGGTTTGTGAAGGTTACTCAAAAGTTTTGTAATTTGACTACTAAGATTTCTAGTTTTTCTTAGTAGTAGGTGTTTTTTTGTTCTAATATGAATTCCCTATTTTAGCCTTTCCTTATTGATTTATGGTCAAAAAAAAAAAAAAAAAAAAAGAAAAAAAGGGCAAGCAAAAATTCAAATCCTTTTAAAATCATAAGTTCATAGCTTGAGAGGATCATCAATGATAGGATTCATCTCCATGCTTGTTGACTTTTCCCTGAAGGACATGCAAAAGGGATTTTCTACGGATATACTTTAGCCCTGAGGGTTGGAGTGCCGGGAGTTAATGGTGGACTTGATGACAGTAGTGTCATGCCTCTCTATTAGCATCCATCTTATTAGTGAATTTTTCAGTTTTTCAAATATAAGTTTACTGGTCGATGTTTCGCCCACCTTGTGAGTTTGGAAATTTATTTATGTACTAGAGTTCAGAATAGGTTCGTTTTTTTTTTTTTTTGTTTTTCTCTTTCTTTGTCTTTATTGTTCATGTGCCATTGAATATTATGATATGACAGAAAAACTTTTGAAGACCAGCCTTTGTGGGTCTACTCTCTCAAAGACTTATATTATTATACTTGTTCTCTGACTTCGATCAAATCCAAATGAAGGTTCTTTGTAATCTTCCTGGTCTTTGTTGGGAGGATGCATATCTTACTTTATGTATTTAGCTTTTCAATGATGGAATTTGATTTCTTACGAGAACAAGAGAGAATATATAGTTTGATAGATGTAATTGTACTTCTTTTCTTGGATGGGAAATTAGAATATTATAATGGATATAATTGTAAAATTAATTTTGATGAGCTTTCTGACTTGACAGTTGATGGATATCAATGAAAGTCCTGTCTATGTTCTTCTTGATCCTTCCATTAATCATGCTCAAAAGGATCTCCCAGTTACTATATACGAGAGTGGTAATATGTCTTGTTTCTTTTCTTCTTATTGACATGTCATTTGTCTGCAGTACTTCATTTTCCTCATTATATTAGTTCTGTTACTAATAAAACTTGTGTGGTTGTATGACCCTTCATTTTTCTTCATCAGTTTAATGCCAAATCTTCTTAGGTTGAGCATCCATGATTGCCTTAGTGGTGCATGTAGTGTGTATAATCGGGTTTTCATCTATTTAGGGATTGATAACCATTTCTTAAGCCTTGGCTTTTATTATATCCTTTAAATAATCTGTTGGGAAGAATGCTATACTTGTGAAGAAATTATACGACCTTTGAGAAAATTCCATCAAAATACTTATAAAGAGAAGCCATGAAGAAGGTCCTAGTTGATTAAAAGATCTTTCTTCTTTGAAAGAGTGGATGTGGGAGGAAGGTTTCAATTGAGGAATGGAGTGGGTCGAAGGTTGGGATAGTGGAGTTGGAGCTGAGGACAGTAGCTTGGGCTCAGGACTGTTTAGTGGTAGCTTCTAAGGTGGGGACGCAACAAGTTTTTTCGATGGAGGCTAGTTTCACCGGTTATCTTCTTTCAAGTTTTGTTAAGCTTGAAGAGGAGATGCAATTTTCTGTCTCAGGAGTCGTTCAAAGGTATAAGGTTGTCAATCTTTATTCCAGAGGATTTGCAAAGTTCTTGAAAGATTTTGTCATTCACGTTTGGACTTGAAGTTATTGGCAAAGGAGAGGCATTCGACATTTTCAGCGTGTTGGATTACAACATTAGACATTTCCCTATTTCTAAGGTCTAGGAAATTGATTTTGACGATTGTAGATTTGTGTGGGGGGCTTGATAGGGAAGCAATATTCAGGGATGATTTCTCGGGTGCGGTCAGTCTTTTTTGCGTAACTCCTTTTATGGTCCTTGTCAAGTCTTGCCTCATCTGACTTTCTACCAGGGAGTGGCTCTTCTTTTGCCCCTTGTCTCTTATCTCTAGAAGTAGGGTTGAGAGGGGAAGTTTCACCTTTCCTAATGTGGAGGGCATGTTTGGTCCTGACCCTTGTTCTAGTTCTTCAAGCCTTTCGAGTATTCCTATGTGTGGGGCTGCTTTAGGCTATTGGTCCTTAGGATGGGCTGCTCTTGCCTCAATTTGGATCCATTCAGTTTCTATTTAGACTCCCCTTGTGGATTTGATTGATAATATCTTGAATAGGAAAAGTGTCCAAAAGTCTAGAACATGTAGAAAGAAGCTAGTTAGGGAATTAGAAAAGTTCAATTGTTCTGTTAATTATGACAGGAAGAAAGTTTCTAGGAAGCTGGGGCATCCACTGATTCTTGATAGTGAAGTAGAGGTTGGTTAAAGAAGTTATTTATCAGAAGAATCCAAATGTTGTGATTTCGAAACTAAACCAGTATACTAACTGGTTAAAGAAGTTATTTATCATAAGAATCCAAATGTTGTGATTTGGAAACTAAACCAGTCTACTAATATCATCAGAGGCTGGTTAAAGAGTCTTTGGTAGAGGGGTGGGCTAGGAGGAGATTGAGTAGGAGGAGGCCATCGAGGGGATTCTTGTTCTTTGGAATGTTGGTTGAGTTTTCCAATGGAGATATTCATAAGTATGTTCTTTGTCTCGATTTTGTTTCTTTTTGAACAATATGGCGACTTGAAATCTGGGGTTTGCGATCCGCCTAAGATTTGAGGTAGACAAGAGTTTTTAGAAGAGTTAGGGAGATTTGTCAGGCTATTGTGGGCCCCGTCGGTGTGTTGAAGGGACTTTAATATTGTTTGTTCTCCTTTGAAGAAGGCGTTGGGAGGGAGAGTTACGAGATCTATGAGGCTTTTTAATGATTTCATCAGGGTTGTAATCTTTTGGGTCCTCCTTTAGTTAGTGGGAGGTTTACTTGGTCTAGTTGGGAGGTGCTAGTAAGATTGATAGGTTTTTTTATGGCCAAGGAGTAGGTGGATGGGTGCGGTACTGGAGACAGGTGTTACGGCCTATAGTTACTCGGACCACTGACTGCATACCACTGACTGCATATTTTTAGTTCTCGCTCAATGAAGTGGGGCCCTTATCCTTTGCATTGAGAATATGTGGCTTGGCCATCCTTCGTTCAAGGCTGCTTTTCCATCATAGTGGAATATGGTCGTTCCAGGCAACTAGGAAGAATGTCGTTTTATGGGAAATTAAAAATATGGTAGCTTTTAAGTATATTAACGTCATTTATGGGCTTGAACATGGGGTAGTTATTTTTTTTTTTGAGATGCTTAAGGAGGGAAGCTTGTCTTTTAAGGTGGAGTTTGTGAAGTTGGTCAAGCGAGAAACTGTTAATTAGAGTCTAAAAGCTAAAGCTATGTGGGCGAAGGATGGGGATATTAATATGGCTTTGTTCCATCATTTTATTGATTCTCTTGAAAATGATTGGAGGGAGATGGTTAGGGGGAGAAGTAAATTGAGGAGGAAATCCTTTCCTTTTTCTCTGGTTTATTTGACCTGGGTGCTAGCAATTGGCCCTCTGTTTAAGGGCTGGACTTGTTTCCATTTGGTAGGGTGAAAAGTTTGATTGTGAATGGTCCTTTCTCGCTGAAAGAAGGAAGAAAGCCTTTAGAGTGCAAAAGGAATAAGTCCCTCAACCCTGATGGGTCTCTGTGGATTTCTTCCATGATAATTGAGAAGGCATTAAGGGCGTTCTTGAAAGGGTGTTCAGGGAGTTCTTTGAGAGGGGCATTCTTGATACCTCTCTGAATGATACTTTTGTTTTCCTGATTCCTAAGAAAGAGAGAGCAATGAAGGTTAAAGACGTTAGACCCATTAGTCTGAACACAAGTGTCCATATGATTATTGCTAAGGTTTTGGCAAAGAGATTGAAGAGGTCCTTCCATCAACAACTTCAGAATTCGAGGGTGCATTTGTTGTAGGGAGACAAATCATTGACTAGGCTCTTACAGCTAATGGGCTATCGAGGATTGTAGAAGTTGTAAGTAGGAGAGAGTTATTCAGTAAGCTGTTTTGTAAACAGTTGACTTGGGAATGGTCTGTTTGTATATAGCCAAGAGAAAACTCTGGAATGTTGGTGATATGGTATTTTTCTTTGGGCTATGTACTTCTAAAATAAAAAGTATGTTGTGTATAATATGGATTAATAACATTTGTTTGTGAGAAGGGAAAGTGAAACTTTGACTCTTCAAATAATGAGATATTTTAAATGCCTTGCAAATTTGTTGTTCCTGTCACCCGATCACCCAATTTCACCTTTGGGGTTTCGTTTATTTGGAACTTGAAACATTTTCATCTCGTCCTCAGTTTAGAAATATCACTAGGAGAATACTGCATATGTTAGCATGTGCCATGTCACAGGGTATGCCCAGTCACGTTGCATTTACTGTCTAAATTGATTTTGTTAAATATTTTTTTGACAGAGGGGATGGGTTCCGATGATTCAAGTTTGGGCTCTTAGAAACCTAGTTTGACTAAATGTCTCCCAAGGGTTATTGTCATGGGGTGACCTAAGTGGACGGTAGTTTTTGTTTTTGTGAACCCCAATGAAAATTACTTTTTGTCTTGCTCTTAATTCCTACATTACACGTGATTGTAATTTATTTTGTTGCCACTTTATTCCAATGGTAAATTTCCACTAGAATTTTTTTTTAGAAAAGAATTGTTTGCATGGTCTTATTAACTCCTGTTCTTTGGGGTTCTTACAACTACAGAACTACATCTTATAGAAGGGATCCCCCAGCTAATTTTTGTTCGCTCAAGTTACACTATAGAGGTTTGTTCACTTCTTCGTTTCTTGAGTCCTCAAACTTGTTGCAATTCTTGTTATTGAGTTTCTCACACATTTCTTACTCTTCAAAGACGGTAGAAGCTGAGCGAATTTCTGTTGATCATGTTGCACATTTGAAACCATCTGATGGAGGCTCTGCTGCAACTCAACGTGAGTGATCCTGTACCTCTTTTAGTTCAATCTTGGGGTTAAAACTTCGTTATTACTTATTGCCTTTCATGTTTTGATTTGGTAATCATGTCCATAATGAGAGAAATTTGATCTTGAATGCAGTGGCTGCTCACCTTGCGGGTATTCACAGTGCCATCAAAATGCTGAACAGCAGAATCAGGATACTTCACAGTTATCTTCTGGCAATGCAAAATGGTATTTTCAATTCTTTACTGTGCATAAAAATGTGTACAATGAAAAAATTGAGAGTACAGAAAGCAGGGTGGGTATTCCTTTTCTTTTTGTCAGTTGTGGTCGGGCTCTGACATTTCATCATTCATCTGAACATGATTGCTGCATTTGGTGGTTTCTGATGTCTAGTGAATTCTTCATGGAAAACTTGCGATTAAATGGCTCAATTTGAGATTGATTTTTTCGTATCTGTTATTCTCTGAATCAGGTGATATTCCTCTGGAGAATTCTCTACTAAGACAAGTGTCTAGTTTACTCAGAAGATTACCAGTTATTGAATCAGAAAAGTTTCGAGATGATTTCTTGACGGTGAGTACTCTCGCATCTCACGTCTCATTTCGCTTGGCCTTGATTTTCCTGCAGTTAAAAACTTCAAACATTTGCTCCAAAATTTTAGACATTACCTTGATTTTGTGATTAGTTATTCATACTTCCATAATCTCCCACCTTTCTTTCAGGAATATACTGACACAATGTTGATTACGTACCTAGCAATGTCCACTAATTGCTCAAGGTGTGATATTTCTGATCTCATTTTATACCTTTTCGTTGTAGTGTATAAAAATATTTTGTTTAGTAAATTATATATTATACATTATACATCTCTAGATGTGGAATACTACATAGGACTGCTAACTAGATTAGAATCACAAACATATGCTCAGTAACATATGATCTTAAAAATAGAATCAGCACTTTGGCAATGCCAAATGCGTGGCAAGTCAAATACGTTTTTAGAGCAGTACATGTTTCCACTTCTACATACTTAGACTCACACGAACCTTTTCGGATATAAAATTCAAAACAAATAACAGGTCCCACGAACAAAAACCTCTCATCTCAAAATCATTTCTCACACCTTTTACTGATCGCTTTATTGGTTTTATTAAGTGGACTTTTTAGTTACTATAATGTTTCATTTGTACCATTATAAACTATTTCTTAGTCCCATAATGTAAATATGCAAGTCAAATTGAAGATTTTATCAATTAGTTTATTTCCATGTATATATTTACTTCATACTAGACGCGTCCATCACTTGTTCCAAATATGTTTGAATTTAGAAAGGAAAAGATTACATTCTAGATAGCGTATTGGGTATACTTGAGCATGCCTGTATTGAATGAATATCCAATGTCGATACACACTCAAACTCTCGGTTTGTACTTCTACCTTCCTAGTTCGTATAAATCTCCTGATGTAATCAAGCCTTACAAGTTAGGATCTTGTTTATAAACATACGGGTGCATGTAGGTTGGTCAACTTCGAAATATCTGGTTGATTGATTAAGTTAATTGAACTTTCTGTTTTCTTTTTCCTTTCTTTGTACAACTTTCCGTTGATAGTATATTATTATTGTGAGAATGTCAAGCATTAAGTCGATGGTATAATTACTATTGTGATCCTATGCCCTGTTCTTGTTGGAAAAAATAAATATTTGTTGATCTGCTAACATGATACTTTTTCCCCTCTCCTTCCCTCATGCGAAACTCTATTCATCCAGTGCAATGAATGAGCTGATTGAAAAATTCAACATTGCATATGACCGCCATAGTCGAAGAGGGGGCCGAACGGTTTTTATATAAAAGCTCCTTGCAGGGACCAACTGTATTACAGAAGGTTCAGGTACTACTTCGATGATGGTGCTAGGATTTGAGTGGCAATGGAAGGGGATGATATAGGAATTCTTTTTGTTTTTTGTTTATTTTTTGCTCTACCTTTTATTTGATACTTTTTCTGGGTTTAAAGATGCTTATTGTTCTCAGTTAACTGGAGCAACTTCTATAGTCATAGACAATCTTATGATGGAGAAGTATTATAATGCCAAAGATGCACTATAGACTGAATCTGATATGATTTCAGGGTGATTTAAGGGCACTTTTGGGAGTTATTGTGAAAATTTTAAAATCATTTTTGTCGTCGTATTAGAAGAAACGTGTCTTAAATGCTTGAGGGTGAATGATACAAACTTTAGGTATGATTTTAGGGCTTAACCATTATTATTGTGAACTTAAAAGGAAAGGAACTCATTATTCTTATGTTACTTGAGATTTAAGTGAGGTAAGTAGTCCATTGGAGAATTTTCTTTATGGAACTAACTTGTATTTTGATTTTGTATGTGACAGATGATTTTCTATGTAGACCTTAAATATCATCGTACCAAATGCTGTTTCATGCATATTATGTTTATGTATGATTATGAACGAGCCTCTCATATTATTAAATTACTATGATGATGAGAATATTTGCTAAAACCATTACACCTAAATAGTGGGGAAATTTTTTTCTAATTATAATCATTTAGAGAATCGGATATGGAAATAACAATAAATGGATAAAGATATTTGCCTATAATAAAAGAGCAAATATGATATATATGGCAAATATCTTAGTCACTCCCCTCGTATTTACAATATTATGATGTGACTATTAGAGAGTTGGTGAGGAGTTTATTATGACTAACTCAGGTATGTATCTTAGTTGGATAGGTAGGGAGTTACATGATTGCTCACCTTGACTAGTTAAGCTTAGAATTATAGCCTATTTGTTGAAAGATAAGTATGAATGGACGTTTAGAAATGAACGGATTAGGAGGCCGGTCGTATTTAGGATATTCAGTCTGATTCGTCTTGAAAAGTAGTCTTTCATAAATAGAACTGTAGGTCTTTGCCTCACTTTTTGGATTGGTTCGCGAGTCAGGTCTTCGTCTCACTTTTTGGATTGGTTCGCGAGTCAATGTTTTTGCCCACCTTAACCGACAACAATTGGGTAGACTATTCTTCCATTCATTATGGACCTCATATTACCTCACATACCATTACCCAATTCATGTAACCTTCGGTCAGTTAAGATAGGTGTCAAGCTACGTTGAATTTGAAAACATAGGATGAGAAATCATTCAAATATTTGTTTGGTAATTATTGGCATACTAGCTAAATGTTTGGGTGGTTAAGTCATGGATTCATACAAAAATTAAAAGGGGTCTTGAAAGAATGGAACTCGACATTGCAAAAGTTGTGAAAGGAACTCGTGCACTCAAGATGCAACCATAATTAAAAAATGAAGGTAGAATTTTGACCAAGAGTAGATCAGATGAAATGCGACCAACATGTCGTCGTAGAACCTAATTGATAAATCTTTCTTAAAATATTGAATTGACATATTTTAGGAAAATTCTCTAGTAAATTTTCTCAAATCAAGTGATTATGGCTGGCTAGAATTTCTCATATTGGCCATGGTAGAAACCCTAGGTTTTTAATCTATAATAGGTGGCCAAAGGTTCGATTTCAAAATAGGCTCAGATCTTAGGATTGTTCAACACTTTGTCATATTTCTTCTCAATTTTAGTAGTGCCACACCGAGTGCCCCTAATCACTTAAGTTAGCATTCATTATATAAAGTTCAACATTGAAAGGTGTAATCAAACAAGTTTTTATAAACACAATTCGAAAATCGTGTAGAAATGGAACTTTGCTTTTTGTATCTAGACATAAGACACGAACTTTTAGAGTCAACAGGGTTATGTGCTCGAATCATCTAAATTAAAAATGAGTGATGAGGATATAAATTTGATTTCTTATACTCATACAAATACTTATAAAAAATTGAATAGGTTTTGAATCGAACTCATGATTTTAAACCCTAAACCCTAATTTGCATATGAATAAATATTGGTAAGATGTTGTAAGAAAGTAAAATTTGGATGTTAAAATTTTGAAATAATTGTGACTATGAATGTTATGATTTTGGAGAAAGAACAAAAGAAAATCTTGTTTTTGTGTATTCAAATTCCGTCACGATTGGTCATATCCACAGGAATATATACACCACACAACTACGATTTTGCCGTAACGCTATGAATTCCAAGTCCAAATCCAATCAAGACGATAAACATTGGCCGCCCAACCAGATCTGATCTCCGCCATGGATTTGCCTCCATTTCTTTACCACCAACGGGATCAATCCAGGTATATCTCTCCTCCTCCTCCTCCTCCTCCTTCCTCCGCCCCTCTTCCTCACCCTTTTTTTCCGGACGATCCCAATTTCCACTTCCCTTCCAATCACCATCAGGTTCTTCATAACATTCCCGATAAAGGGCTAGATTTCCCTCTGCGGCCGCCACCGCCACCGCCGTCGTACCGTCATCCTCCGATTCATCCACCCCCGTCACAAGCACCGCCGCTAGGTTATAATCCCTCTCAACCACACTTTGTTGTTTCTTCCTCGATTCACGATGACCAATTGAGGTCTCCCCACCCTATTCGTGAATTTCCGCGCTCCCCTCCGCTTTCCAGTCGAGTTTCTTTCGACGGAGGGTTTCACCGCGATTTTGTTGACCTTAATCATTCGTTCCATGAAACTCGGTTTGATGTTTCGGATCCATCGAGAGGCTCTGCGGATAATCGACCTCCAATTCCGCATTCTCCTATCGATTTTCAGCATGGAGCTGGCCACCGAGAAATTGATTACAGATCTGTCATGCCGTATCCGCCCCCTGATATGTTTAGGTATAGTTCAGGTAGTAGTTCTAGGCGGGGAGCGGAATACAATGATAGATTTCAGACAAATCCAAGAGAAGAGGTGCTACGGGGACGAGGTGAGGAGAATTATTATCACCACGATCAGCTTAAAGCTGATTCCAATATCACCTTTATGGAATCTGGAGCGATGCAGAGTCCATTATCTAGAGATAACAAATTTACTTCTGGTAGTTTTGATAAACATCGCTATGGCTCGAATTATGAAAAAGAATCTTTTAGGAGTCGTAGGAATGGTAATGTGGTGGGTAAAAATCAGAGATGGGTTCATAGCAAACAAACCTTTAGAAACATGCACAATTCGTACTCAGATGGAAGCAATGATAGAGGATATGGTGACCGTAGTGATTTTCGAATTATGTCTGGTAAGCATGGACATTCTAATCCAGAATCAGGAAAATATTACAGTGACAATAAGGATAGTATAGAAGGTTATAATGAGTACACGTCCACTCCACGGAAGCAGGTACAGAAAAAGAGTGCTTTTCTCAGAATTCAGATGGCAAATCCTTGTCACAGTAACCGAGAGAGTGAACAATTACACGATTCTGATTATTTCGATGAGAAGAACGGTTTCCACAGGGGCAAAAATCAGGTTCGATCTCAGGGCTACAGAATAGATGCAGGGAAGAAGAGACAGGGAAGTCCTATGGAGCTTGATGTTTCTTTTAAATCCAATTCGTTGGTGGCCAAGGCGATCGTGACACCAACACAGTCTGCTCCGACATCTCATATGGATAAAATGCCTGGATATGAAAAAACTACAAATGTTTTGGTTCCCGTTCCCCACCATAACTCTACTGACTTGCATTTAACGGGAAAGAACAAGGATGATTTAGGCACAAATGATGTTACAAATCCTGCTCCATGTCCCCCAGGTTCTAAAAATGAGCTGAAAAAATCAGAAGAGAAGGCTACAGGTTCGTTTGCTGGTAATGGATCTAACAATTTAACAGATGCTTCTTTGGTTAAGGGCAATTATTCACTTAGAAAAACTAACGTTGAAAGACCTTCACAAGGAATGGTGTCAGGTATAAAAGGAAGGAATGCTTATGGAAAAGTAGCTACTGTGAGAACCATGAAGAAGAAAAAGGTTGTGAGGAAAGTAGTGAAGAAGGTAGGAAGTCCCCGACTGTATTTACAGACAAGAAACAGCAATGTTGACCCTTTGAAAGCATGTAGCTTGAAAAATATTCCGCCGGTTTCAGAAAACAAGTCTTCCACATCTGGAATGAACTCAGATCATGGTTCTGTGTTGAAGGCTTCTCAGCATGGTATGTCTGGATCACTAGATAATGGAAAAGCAGATCAGTCTGTCCTGCCTTTAACATCAGAAGAGTTTCAAGCCAACACTGATATGGGCATGGAATGTGTACCTGCAGATGATAGTAATAAACATAACTTCGATTCTCCATTGAATCCCTTGATAAAAGAGGCAAGAGGATCTAGTAATCAAATTGAGAGAAACAGTTCTTTCATTTCTGTTCCACCTCTTTTAAATTCTAATAAGGATCTTAAACTATCAAATGGACCTAATGACTTCGATTTTGAATGTCAGAAGTCAATCAAGCCTAAACTTTGTGGGAATGAAGAAGACTTGTCACTTAAGAATGTATATAGTAAAGGGTCTAAATCTATCATGTTTTCCCTAGGAAGCAGTCAGTCTGGAATAGTGAGTTCAAATGATCCTAATATATCTGATAATCTTGTTAATGGAAATAGTTTGGCTGTTAATAAAGACGTTCCCATGGATTTTGATAATGGGGGAAC